>NC_091467.1:59276838-59559338 GCF_027789765.1 Dendropsophus ebraccatus | reverse complement strand
TCTATCTATCTATCTCCTATCTATCTATCTATCTATCTATCTATTATCTATCTACCTCCTATCTATCTATCTCCTATCTATCTTCTATCTATCTATCTATTATCTATCTATCTCCTATCTATCTATCTATTATCTATCTATATATCTATCTATCTATCTATCTATCTCCTATCTATCTCCTATCTATCTATCTATTATCTATCTATATATCTATCTATCTATCTCCTATCTATCTCCTATCTATTATCTATCTATCTATCTATTATCTATCTCCTATCTATCTATCTATCTATCTATCTATCTATCTATCTATCTATCTATCTATCTTTCTATTTCTGAAAATGTAGTCAGTGGACTGGTCATGTGCTGCTGTGGTCAAAGTGTGCGGTAAGTGGCCAAATGGCAGATCGAATGGATGGACGTTGGCGTGTCAGGTGAGAAACGTCAGAGAACACCCTGTAACCATTGCTGGAAGAACACTAACTGGTGGGGACAGTGTTATAGTCTCGTCAATGTATCATGGTGTCACTCATCCATGTGTAGTCGCTCTCAACCGATTCAAGTCCACCCTTGCAGATCACATACACCCCGACATGCTGATTGTCTTCCTTGGGCCCAATGGGATTTTCCAGCAAGACAATGTGACATGTCACACGGGTAGAAATGTCCGACATTGTTTGGAAGAGCATGACCAAGACTCCCAAATACTATACTGGTTCTCCTAAAGGTCCTATTACACGAAACAATTATCGCCCGTACTTGGCCAATAACTGGCCGTTCTAGCCAATAACACTGGCCAACAAATTTTCAAAAGTTGTTTGGTTCCGAAATAAAATTATCCATTTCTTAATGATTTTTATGTGCTGAATTCAAATATCACAAGTAAAAATGTGAATTGTCTCTAGTTTCTATGATATGGAAGAGTTCTCATGTTACTGCTTTGTGAATTGTATAGAAAACAGTATAATAGCCGACATATTTATTACTTCTGCAATCATAAGGAAGCAAGTTTACTGTTCATAAACTTTTGAAATATATTCATAGGAAACTTAGTTCTATCTGAAATCACATACAATTTACAGGCAGATCTAAGAATTTTTACGAATTAATTATGTTTATTGAACTCTGGAATGTCGCTTCTTATTCAATGGCTTCTCGGTGCATTTACACGTCTTTTGTATTCATACATGGGATTGTCTCTGATATCTGTCCAACAGTAATCTGCAAGCATTGATGGCTTCCATTGAGGCTAGGTTCACACTGCGTTTTTGCAATCCACTTTTTTCATCCCTTTTTTGCAAAAAACGGATGAAAAAAATGGATGCATTTGTGTGCATCTGTTTTGATCCATTTTTTCCATTGACTTCCATTGTAAAAAAAAAAACGGATCCATTTTTTTAACGGACACAAAAACGTAGCTGACACTACTTTTGTGTCCGTCAAAAAAACTGATCCGTTTTTTTCTTTTTATAATGGAAGTCAATGGAAGAACGGATGCACACAAATGCATACGTTTTTTTCATCCGTTTTTTGAAAAAAAAAAAAAAACAGATTTCAAAAACGCAGTGTGAACCTAGCCTTACCCTGATACCTTTTTTCCATATTGGTCATTCTAAAATGATGCAATATACCAGTTGATGATGCAATACTGATGATGCAAACTTTTCCTAGTATTGTATCACAGGCTGTGATAAATATAGAAAGTATGTCCATATCTTGAAAATTAGAGCCAATTTCAAAATTTGAACATCATTTTCAATTTCAGCACCCCAAAATTAGTTAAGATCAACTGTTTTCATGACGGAACCTTTTTGGCCGTTGACCAGTGTAATCGATCGGTGTAATAGCTCATGCTGAAAGACAATGATGTCGGCTGATCGTTGTCTTTCAGCATGTCAAATTAAAACAACAAAGTTAGCAATGGTCTGGTGGCCGTCGCCTCGTGTAACAGGAGCGACGAAAGCAGACCACTGCTGTCTTCTATGGGCCACCTGGACAATCTAAAGATCGCTGGGCCGCAACTCCCCATGGCCCCCCGCTCCTCTCTGTTCGCTGTTGGTGCATGTAATAGCACCAATAGCGAAGGAGGAGCAAGTGAGAGCTTACCCGACAAGTTAGAACTCACTTGCTCCTAATATCGGGCTGTGTAATAGGGCCCTAATTCCCCAGACTTACACCCAAGGGGTTAACCGGGTAACAAAACAATATTTTAAACAATCCCCCTTCTCAACCACCTTACCACCCTATATCTAATATACATGTATAACCTATCTTGCACCCTTTCCCTGTCTTTTCCTCATCCTTATCCGCTCTAGATGTCTAAAATCCTCTACTCTGGGTGCACTCTGACCACGCTCAGCTCCCTCTCCCCCCCCTCCCCTTCCTTTGTAGTCACAGGACATGTGATCTCCTCTCTAGGGGCCGGGTTAGCTGTCTATTGATTTGGTAACCCAACCCCCAAGAGACATCATCTCCATCATCTCCATGCACCTGTACTGCTTCCATAGACTTACATGTGTCCCTGAGCCTAGGTCTCTGTAATATGAAACTTTATCGTTCTATCTCTGCTTGCTGTCAGGGAATGCAGGCATATGTACCTGTCTTTGTGTCACAGCTCTGTATATTGTATATGTTATATATGTTCTTAGAGTCTGGATGGAACTAGAATGTTTACATCAAGAGTCAGCATGCAGAGATCTAAACCAGCAGTACACCCCCCAGTAAACAAATGCCGGTTATGCAGCACATAGCTACACCATGTGCGTTTTAGGTCTGCTACATCGTCAGCTATGGAATACATACTGGGGTGATGTGATGCAAAATCTGTGAAAAAAAACCTGTCCTGTGTTTACTGTGCAATAGTAATGACAGCAGGGGGCAGGAAAGAAAGCTAAGGGGGCGAGTACGCACATGAACGAATCAGGGAAATGCATGATGGGAAATGTAGTTTCCTTTCTTGTATATAGATCGTCTTTTAGAAAAACTTGTAACTCAGGAACGGCAGCAGCTAGAAAGACAGAAGACGGCTCAAAATACTCAGGGCGACTTGGTGAGTAAGAGCAGCTAGCATTTAATTTATTTTGCTCTTAGGTGGATAACCCCTTTAAGCCTCTGTGGGAATGCCTTGATGGTTATGTTCTCTCTATGGATACCCCAGCTGCTGTAGGAAGCAGTCAGCATGGCTCCAGATACTGCGACACCTACCAGGACTTTATAGAGTCCCTCCCAGCCTGTCTAGCTGCTATCTGTCCTGCACATGGATCTGGATATTAGCTGGTGGTCATAATAATGTGACTCCTCTGCTGTGTAGGATATAATCCCCAGTTATTTATATTACATCAGTCTACCACTGTAACACCTACAGACATTCGTTTTACTAACATGGTTATTTTTTAATTAGCTCGACAGAAGGCGTTTTGTTGCTACAATTAGGGATATTACGGCTAGAGAGGTAGTTACAGGATCTACAGAACAAAGTGCTGCGTTACCTACAAAAAGAGCCCGTGTCCCATCCTCCAAATTACAGGTTGGGTCCCAGAACCTGAAATCAATTGGATGTATGAAACCATGAAGAGAGAGGAAATCTTCCTCGACCGGTAACTATTAAATATGGAGAAGCAATGGGGCGGATATAAGAGTTAAGGACCATAAAGTCTTAATACTCTCAAAATAATAGTCGGTAACGGGAACATAACAGCAAGAAGTTCATTTTGTTTCTCCTATTGGGGTCAGTAAATGGGAACATAGTGTTCTGTATCATAAACGTATGTGTCTTATTACCCGTAATGGTTACACCTAATGGTTGTCCATTCATTTATTATAAATATATACTGTATATACAGTATATGGATACACACACATTTGGATTTAGCTAAAAATTACAACAGTTTTAATCTCTGCCCGATAGGTGGCAGGAGAGCCACTTTGCATACTTTTTTCCCATGGAGCATTGCATGACCCCTATGAGTCTTCATATGCTAATTTGACATAGTAGTATTTGAGTAGTTATGCAATATCCAGTGTATGCACGGGATAGGCATGACTAAGGGTACTATTACACCAACAGATCTGATGACAGATTATCTGCCAAAGATTTGAAGCCAAAGCCAGAAACAGACTATAAACAGTGATCAGGTCATAAAGGAAAGACTGCGATTTCTCCTCTTTTCAAATCCACTCCTGGGTTTGGCTTCAAATCTTTGGCAGATAATCTGTCATCAGATCTGTTGGTGTAATAGTACCCTAAGGGTGCGTTTACACAGATTTATCTGACAGATTTTGGAAGCCAAAGCCAGGAATGGATTTGAAAAGAGGATAAATCCCAGTCTTTCCTTTATGACCTGATCCCTGTTTATAGTCTGTTCCTGGTTTTGGCTTCAAAGATCTGTCAGATAAATCTGTCTGTGTAAATGCACCATTAGAGATTGCAGGGGGTCCGACCACATGACCTGCAGCTCTATTCTGCCGGGATTTCAAGGGTTCCGTTCCCTGTGACCTCCCACGATTTCTTAGTTATGTACTATCGTATCCTACGACAAGAAGGCAAACAGCTGGTGGCACAGTTAGTTTTGGCCTCAAAATTTTTTCTGTTGACAGAGCCTTATGGGAGCTTGTTTTTTGCGGGACCAGTTGTACTTTTGAATGGCATTTTTGTGGAGGAGGGGTCATGGTATCCCCCAACCCCCTTCTCTACCAAACATAAAATGCCTAAGATAGTAATATGGTAAGAAAACCACCCCAGTATCCATCACGATATCTTTGTTATGTACTATCATATCCTACGACAAAACTCTTTCTAGCCAGACAGCATCATATAGATGAGGGGCAAGAAGACTGAAACAACTGTCTACTGATGGGTCACTTTTTCTGGGGAAGTTTTTGTGGCTTGGCCTATGAAATCCCCAGTCATACTGATCGCTTCTATGTTTTACTCCTTGCTGTATACATTCTATAGAATTACTGTTGGAGTCCATTTCCTGCCATGAGAACAGAGCAGAGAGAACATTGTTTGCTCTAGCTATCTGTGGGGGTCCGAATGCCCGGATCTCACCAATCAAAACTTTTGATATTGACTCTGCTCATTTAACCCTTAATGTTGCACTTAGTTTTGTCCTCAGTAATTTTTCTGTTGACAGAGCCATATGGGAGCTTGTTTTTTGCGGGACCAGTTGTACTTTTGAATGGCATTTTTGTGAAACAAGGGTCAATAGGGGTCATGGTAATCCACCTTCTCCACCACACATAAAATGCTTTATTAAGATGTTAATAAGTAAAACGACCCCAGGATCCATCACTGTGACTCGTGTATCGTGTATAGGGATCTTAATAGTTTGATCTCCTGTATGTTCCGGCAGCACTGATTACTAGTGGCAGGCGGTATGGGCAGGCCATGCGCTGCCGACACCACACATTACTTCTCAGCAATGGATTGTCCTGAAGTTATAATCTATATTCTTCTCTTTATTGCCTTCTCTTAATCCTTCTTCTTAAGCTTATCGCTACTACATTTGCCGCCTCATTTATTCTCATTTGGAGGTAACCCAGCCATGATATTGTGAGATGCTGACACTATGCCTTTAAAGAGAATCTGTCACGCCAGTCAGACCTTCCTTAATAGGGATGTCTGTCTGCTGGTAAGTGGTAAGCTTATGACCCAGTACCATCTCAGGGCCAAGATATAAGTTTAAAGTGTCAGTATCTTCATTTTGACTGGACACCGGAACTCCTGGCTTTATTAGTTTACAAGTCTGTAAAGCGTACCTGTAGCTAAAAAGAAAGATATGTCAAAAGTTTTTATTGGTCGGGGTCGGAATGTTCTGCAACCAATCACAACTGCGCTTTTATTTTTTCAAACCAATATTTGCAAAAAAATACTAGAAATACTGACACGCCCAGATTACCCCTATAGGACATGTTGGACATCCCATTCTAGATCCATAGGCTTAGAGTATAGAGTTGCTCCCCCTTTCCAGGTTTAACATATTCCAGTCTTCTGGGGATTTTTTTTTTACAAGATTTTGGAGGTGTCTATGGGAAATTTGACCCATTTATCACAAAGAGTATTTGTGAAGTCAGGCACTGATGTTGACTGATGTAGGCTAGTTCATCTCAAAGGTGTTGGTCAGGGCTCTGTGCAACCATTATGTTCTCCCCCTTCATTCCTTTATGGACCTTGCTGCCTTCACTGGGGAGCAGGTACAGAAAAGGACCAAACCAAAACTGCTCACACAAAGATGGAAGAGACATTTATCCAAAATGTATTGCTATGATGAAGCATTAAAGGGGTTATCCAGCGCTACAAAAACATGGCCACTTTTCCCCCTACTGTTGTCTCCAGTTCAGGTGCAGTTTGCAATTAAGCTCCATTTACTTCAATGGAACAAAGTTTCAAAACCCCACCCAAACTGGAGACAACAGTAGGGGGAAAGTGGGCATGTTTTTGTAGCGCTGGATAACCCCTTTAAGGAACCAAGGGGCCTAGGCCGACCTCTGAAAAGAAAATCTAATGCACTGTGGTAAAGTTTGGTGGAATAGGGATAATACAGTCAGACAGGTAACGTTCTCCTGGCATTCACCAAAGCCAGACTTAGGGCCCTATTCCATCAGGCTATTATCGTTCAGATTGTTAAATCGTTCGAATCTAATCCGATAATCGTTTGTTTGTATAGCAGTTAACGACTAACAACCGAACGAGAAGACCTTGACCTTTTTTTATCATTGCTCGTTTGCAAATCGCTCGCATTGAATAAGACGTCGTTCGGTCGTTTGCAGTAGTGACGAACGCAATAGCGACGACAAGACGACCGCAAGAACGATCATAAGTAACTATTATCTTTCCATGTAAATGGGTGAACGATTTCAGGTCTTTCGTAATAGCGGTCGTTTGGATCGTTTATCGTTAAGGATTATGCGAATGATAATCGTCCCATGGAATAGGGCCCTTAACCATCAGACACCAGACAGATGCGTGATCCGTCACTCCATAGAATACACTTCATCTTCATCTTCCCGCTCTTTAACGTTATGTGGTTTCCACTTCATATCTACAGTAAGTTGCTAAATGCTTCCACTTCTCAATAGTACTGTTCACAGTTGACTGTGGAGGATCTAACAGACAATACATTTCACGAGCGGTAGGTCTTTAAACCCCAGTCAAGCTTGGAAAGTTGGTCGGGGTCAGACACCTGAAGGGTGTCCATGCCCCTATGGTTCAGCAAATCCATCAGGATTTCCTTATAAAAAAAAAATCTGGATAGATTTTCATAAAATGTGAGGGGGGCCTTTCACATCCCTCTGTTTGCTTGGATCTCTCACACTTATAGGGTGCTTCACAATATAGGCCATAAGCGCCTAAAAAATGGAGTTCTTACTTTTTACTTCCCACAGGCATGGGGGCCACCATGTTCAAGCAGAGAAGGATTCCAGAGGCGGACACTTATGTGTCTTTCCATACATCTCTATGGAAGTTCCAAAAATGGAAGGGGTCACATCACCAATGTGCGTCAGACAGGAACTGGGGTAATGATGTTTGCCCATCAGAAAATCTATTGCATCTAAGCTCCCTACGTGTTTCCGTTCTTTCATGTGAGCAATGCTAACTAGTAAAATTAAAATTGCTAATCCAACCTTCTCCCATACTCGGAGCTGTCATCCAGGCCTCCAATTATTCCTCCTCCTAGCTGCTTCTATCTCTCGCTCACACTTCATCAGCCCCTTTTCCGCATTGGCTAATGACAGGCTTTGGTGGCAACGAACAACAAAAAGAATCTCTGATAAGTGAACACGACACATTTTTTTTGAAGTATAAAACTGGGACACAATATGACATGAAGTCTTCTCATCAAGTACAGGGAAATGTTCTAAGAACTGAACTCTAGGAAAGTATCATTTACTGGGAAAATTTATCAAGAATTAGAAAAACTTTGTCTCCTGTCCTCAGGTTGTGTGCGGTATTGCAGCTCAGTTCCATTAAAGTCAATGCATTGGAGGTGTAATATCACACATAACCTAGGTACAGGGGTAGCGCTGTTTTTGGAAGAAAGCAACTATGTTTTTCTAATGCAGGACAACCCCTTTAATAAGAAACTGAACACAAGAGCAAGGGGGCACAATCAGGGATAACATGAGAAAATATTTTACTGACAGTAGTAGATGCTGGGAACAAACTTCCAGCAGATGTGGTTGGTACAACTACAGTAAGTGAATGTTAACATGCCTGGGATAAACATATATAGCGATCATAAGATACAAACTAAGAATATGATAAAAGGACGGACTAGATGGACGAGTTGTTTTTCTCCTGCCAACAATCTTGTATGTTTTTATGTCATGAGATGGTGAGAAATTGTAGATGTGAGCTTAAAGGGGTTAAAGGGATTGTCAGGGGAATAGAAAAAAGAATTATAGTGTGTGGGCAAAACCACGCCTGCCCAATGTCCCCGTAAGATCATACAGCTATGGGACGTTGTGTCTTGGCATGGTTTTGCTCACACATGATGATCATGACCAGTACCTGCCCTCTCGTCTTGGACGGTATATGAGATATGCAGGGGGGGAGGGGGGGCATTTTCTTCAAAGTTTTACTGTCATTTACAAAAAGTTTTTGACATGTCAAATTGAGTCTATGGGACGGGCGTAGCTTCAAGAGGAATCCGCTTGAAGTCTCTGCGCGTATTCCATAGTGTGTACGTACCCTAATTGTATTCAGCAGGCCATGGTGGTCACGGGAGGTGGATAGGTTAATGCCCATTTTCTGGTGGTATTGAAAGTATTAACGGCCATTTCTTATGGTCTCGAATAGTGAAGGAGTTAAAGGGGTACCCTGGCAAAGGAAAACTACAGCAAGTCAGGAAATGTCCAGAGCAGGAGAGGTTTTCCATGGGGATTTGCTGCTACTGGACATGGACAGAGGTGGCAGCAGAGAGCACTGTGTCAGGCTGAAAAGAATACACCACTTCCTACAGAACATACAGAAGCTGATAGGTACTGGAAGACTTTTAAGAGATTTTTAAATAGAGGTAAATTACAAATCTATATAACTTTCTGACACCAGTTGATTTGAAAGGAAACATTTTTTGTCTATATACCCCTTTAATGCCATTGCCCAGCGCTGGTTTACTCATATCCCTAAACTCCTGGGGTGTTTGCTGAGAACTGTCAGAAGGAGAAGAAGAACATGATGTGTTCATCACATTAAGCATCCCCTTTTATATTCCTGTACTGATCACACAGATCACTGCAGGGCAGGGAAACAGAGAACTCTGCATCTGGGATTAAACAATCTCACAGCGTTCTCTATGATGGGGCAGATTACTAAGGGACCTGTCGGCCCAGGCACCTCTTCTCCCACTTACAGAGCGGCTGCCTCGACCCCCCGGCAGCACTCAAATGTTGTTGCCAGAGGCAAATATCTACCAGATCATCTATATGGGTCAAGCACAGGCCAGGATGCTAATATAATGGGGCCGCTGCCTGGCAGAGCTTAATAATTATTCATACACTGAGACTTAGTAATGAATTATTACAGTGCTATTAGGGTCACCTGGTGTTATATTACCGTCATACTAGATGACAGCCATTTATATGTACACTCATTCACAAAAGAGAATCACACCAAGAAGGTGCAAATGTAATCTGATGATCTATGTGATTACAGTATTAGAGAGAAGGGATACGTTTATTGATGAAAACTGAACAACTGAACCACGGCTCTAGGACCTCCATGATCGGCTCCTCTAGCTTGGATACAAGATGATCAGTTTACAGTTCAGGATTGGGGTTGTAGTTCTGTAACTCCTGCTGACAGTCCATGATGAAGGTTGTAGTTCTGGAACCTGGGGAGCCACAGGCCGCAAAACTACAACTCCCAACATGAACTGTCACCAAGACATGATGGCAATTTTAATTATGCAGTCTAGAGAGCCACAGGCTGCAAAACTACAACTCATTTCTCCCGAACCAGCTGTTATTATCACAGCTGAATCGGGTTAACTGGAGAGTGACAGGATGTGTAAAGGGGGGCTGATGGGTGTTTGGACCTGGTCACAATGGCCACCGTTGCAACGCCTGTCGATACGTCACTCGGCTGCAGGATGTCCTATACATATTACTAAGCTGTCTCGTATCACTACAAAAGGTGACCAACTGTCATATGTGATGACTCCCCTAATCATTACACCAGCAGGGGGCAGTGTGACCTCCACATCATCACACCAGCAGTGTGCAGTGTGACCTCCACATCATCACACCAGCAGCGGGCAGTGTGACCTCCACATCATCACACAAGCAGGAGGCAGTGTGACCTCCACATCATCACACCAGCAGGGGGCAGTGTGACCTCCACATCATCACACCAGAAGGGGCCAGTGTGACCTCCACATCATCACACTAGCAGGGGGCAGTGTGACCTCCACATGATCACACCAGAAGGAGCCAGTGTGACCTCCACATCATCACACTAGCAGGGGGCAGTGTGACCTCCACATCATCACACTAGCAGGGGGCAGTGTGACCTCCATAGCATCACACCAGCAGTGCGCAGTGTGACCTCCACATCATCACACCAGCAGTGTGCAGTGTGACCTCCACATCATCACACCAGCAGCGGGCAGTGTGACCTCCACATCATCACACAAGCAGGAGGCAGTGTGACCTCCACATCATCACACCAGCAGGGGGCAGTGTGACCTCCACATCATCACACCAGAAGGGGCCAGTGTGACCTCCACATCATCACACTAGCAGGGGGCAGTGTGACCTCCACATGATCACACCAGAAGGAGCCAGTGTGACCTCCACATCATCACACTAGCAGGGGGCAGTGTGACCTCCACATCATCACACTAGCAGGGGGCAGTGTGACCTCCACATCATCACACTAGCAAGGGGCAGTGTGACCTCCATAGCATCACACCAGCAGTGGGCAGTGTGACCTCCACATCATCACACAAGCAGGAGGCAGTGTGACCTCCACATCATCACACCAGCAGGGGGCAGTGTGACCTCCACATCATCACACCAGCAGGGGGCAGTGTGACTTCCACATCATCACATCATCAGGGGGCAGTGTGACCACCACATCATCACACCAGTGGGCAGTGTGACTTCCACATCATTACACCAGCAGGGGGGAGGGTGTCACTTCACAGCAAAGACAGGTTAAAGTGAGTCCTCCACACTGAAGCATGACTTGTAGGATCCAAAACAGAACCTAGATTTGATGCTGAAAAGGATAGAATTCTTGTTCTTAACGCTGCTGCAAGCAAAGGTGACAATGGCTGGCTGGCAATGGCAGGACATGGAATTGGCACCATGACACCAATTGCATTTACCAAGCAAAACTGAAAAATAAAAATCCTGGAAATAAAAGATAGTCGCAACATCTCGTGCATGTTCCTGCTGTTCTGTTACTTTGCCTGTAAGAGATGCTCCGGAGAGCCTTGTGCCCCGTGGAAAGGGATCACAAACCCAGAACCGTGTTCCCTGATTGAACTCACATTCAAAAATAGCAGCAGAAATCTTACAGAAAAGAGACACGCAGATGAACCCTCAGCTTTACGTAACATTGTGATAAGCCGGCACCAAGGAGCTACATTCAATTCTTACTTCTAAGTTATTAATAAACGCATTAAAATAGCTTATCTAGGACAGAACCCTGAGGTCCTCTGCTTACAACTTCCAGCCAGATGGAGGATTCTCCATTAACAAGGATGCAGCCAAGTTTCTTGTTAATGTACAAATAGACTCCTTCAAGCTTAGTTTACATTATTTACTCTGTAGATACCACGAGAATTAAATATTGTATGCCCATGTTCTCTACAGGTACATTTAGGGCTTTTAAAGGGGTTATTTGGGTTGTTGAAAAGGTATTACTTATCCTCCCTCCATGATGGCTGACTTTAAGCTTTGATATCTTTTCTCCTGGCTTGAATGGGTCAGGTTGTGACAGGGGGCAGGTACTATGAGGTAACAACGGGGCTGGTCCTAGGAGGTGACAGTGCGGCAAGTACTATGAGGTGACAGTGGGGCAGGTACTATGAGGTGACAGTGGGGATGGTACTATGAGGTGAAAGGGGGGCAGGTCCTAGGAGGTGACAGCAGTGCTGTTACTATGAGGTGACAGCGGGGCAGGTAGTATGAGGTGACAGTGGGGATGGTACTATGAGGTGACAGTGGGGATGGTACTATGAGGTGACAGCGGGGCAGGTACTATGAGGTGACAGTGGGGCAGATATTATGAAGTGACAGCGGGGATGGTACTATAAGGTGACAGTGTGGATGGTACTATGAGGTGACAGCGGAGATGGTACTATGAGGTGACAGCGGGGATGGTACTATGAGGTGACAGCGGAGATGGTACTATAAGGGGGCAGCAGGGCAGGTACTATGAGGTGACAGCGGGGATGTACTATGAGGTGACAGCGGGGCAGGTACTATGAGGTGAAAGTGGGGCATGTACTATGTGGTGACAGCAGGGATGTACTATGAGGTGACAGCGGGGCAGGTACTATGAGGTGACAGCGGGGCATGTACTATGTGGTGACAGCAGGGATGTACTATGAGGTGACAGCGGGGCAGGTACTATGAGGTGACAGCGGGGCAGGTACTATGAGGTGACAGCGGGGCAGGTACTATGAGGTGACAGCAGGGATGTACTATGAGGTGACAGCGGGGCAGGTACTATGAGGTGACAGCGGGGCAGGTACTATGAGGTGACAGCGGGGCAGGTACTATGAGGTGACAGCGGGGCAGGTACTATGAGGTGACAGAGGGGCAGGTACTATGAGGTGACAGCAGGGATGTACTATGAGGTGACAGCGGGGCAGGTACTATGAGGTGACAGCGGGGCAGGTACTATGAGGTGACAGCGGGGCAGGTACTATGAGGTGACAGCGGGGCAGGTACTATGAGGTGACAGCGGGGCAGGTACTATGAGGTGACAGAGGGGCAGGTACTATGATGTGACAGCGGGGCAGGTACTATGAGGTGACAGCAGGGCAGGTACTATGGGATGACAGCAGGGCAGGTACTAGGAGGTGATACAATAGAGAGCAAAACCATACACATGATGTTGCTAATGGTACCGCAAAATTGTGTGGTTGATGGCCCCTTTATTTAGGTGATTGCCGCAAAATACCTGCCCCCCCCCCCCCCCATCACAGCCCCAACTCTTCAATAACAGTCAAAAGTAGCAGCTAAGTTGGCACAAAGCCAGAAGGAAGGAAAAGTAACCTTTTTTCTGTCACTAGTCATGTGGGCGGGGACCTCCAAGTAGTCACAGTTCCTATTACATAAAGGGGGACTTGTCAGAGAGTATTGTGAATATTCATGGGGAATGTTGACTTATTCAAAATCCCTAAAATGGCATCATCCATGATGCACTCTGCTATTCTAAGGGATTTACCACTATGTGATAAAGACTCTAACAGTAGTGATATCACTATAATGTCTTTGACTCTCTGCGGAGTATTCACCACAGCTGTAGGTCGTATAGCCCCACCCCCACCCCCACCCCACCCCCCTGCGTGACATCACAAAGTTCCCAGTTGTGTATTTGTGTATAATCACCAATATTATCAGTCTACAATATGTGGAACATCTCGGGGACAGTGATGACATCACATGAATGGGTGACATCCATCCTACTATTTACATATTCCCTTAATACCCCTCCTCCCCCTCTTTCCTTCAGACCTCCGCACAGCACTTTCCCCCATTATCCTATCACAATCCTATCCAGCAGCACATCCCTCTGCTCTACCAGCAGCCAATCACTGTGATGTCACATGGGCAACCAATATCTGTCAATCATAGAGTAGGACCACCCACTTGACTACTTAGCCCGAAATGAGCAGAAATTTACATACATAAATGACAAGTTATCCTGGAACTTTTCCTACAAAATCATATATCAATTTGCTCAGCTCCTCCTGCTCTATAATATGATGTCTAGAGAATTTTAGGCATTTTCAGCACGTCAGAATCCCTTTAAATATATTCATCTATCAATCCCTGAACCCTCTCATTATATATCAGCTCTTCTAGGTGGAACATCCTTTACATGATACGATTACATCCTCCAGTAATATGGATATCTCCCAGTTACCTCCAGTTCACTCTCACTTTTCGCACCATGGTTTTTTTCCCCCTATTTTTTTTATATAACCGTAGAAGTCAAGCGCGACCATCGCAATTTCTATCAGAAAGGTCAGGCCATGGTTTGGGCTCCCATAAAAGTAGCAAATGTCTCCGCTGACTGATGTATCGTATGTGCATTGGATTCCTATAAATCACAACGTCTTATAACGTTACTCACCTTGCTGCGGCTCAGTGCCGCTCTCTCCTGCTCTCCGCTGGCAGCTCCCATCCTCTGCTGCTGTCCATATATATATATACATATATATAGCGCACACGGCGCAGCCTGTTGACATCAGCGACTGGTAGCATCAGCCTCAACCCCAGGTTAGTGAGTTTTGTTGCTATGTTGTATATGTACATCCTGCATATGAAGCTGCTTTGTCCTATCGTCCAGTTGTACTTGATTTCTTATATTTTACGGACCTTAAAGTTAATGCTGTATGCTGATCAGCACCAAAAGGCTATGTTCACACAAGGTGAATGGTTTCCCGTCCAGTTTTTGGACGGCCATCACTTTGGTGCAGAATAGTGCCCATTTGATGCAAATTATGGCAGCAATTTGCATAAACCACCTATAATTTGGCACCAAAGTAACGGCCGTCTGAAAGAACGTCTGCAAAACGGGCGAAAAACGTTAACAGCGTTTTCCTATTGAACTCCATTGAGTTCAATGGGTACGGAATAGCAAAAAAATCTGCATTTAATTCAGCCCTGATTTTTACAGTGTGAATAGGGTCTTATTCTGAGCATCCACAGTCTCCGTCTCTGGGAGCTCAATTCTGGTTCTTCTGATTTGTACTACCGATTTGTAGTCAATATTTTCCGATGCAAAAAATGTCATTTTCTGCTTATGGACCGTTACGCTTATAGTCTGAACAGACTCTTTTTCTTGTACAAAAAGCCAAAATGAATAAAAAAAAATAAAATAAAAATTTATAAATATGCTGAAAAAATTATAAACCTGCATCATAAAACACATAAAAGTGTAGATTTTGTGGCATTTTTTTCAAAACCAAAAGAAAAAAAAAATTGCAAAAAGTGTGTGTGAAGGAAGCCGAAGAAAAGTTTTACTATCCTGGTGAGTCCTGACAAACAGCTTCCGTAGCGATACAGAGAAAGGTGAAATATAATGATGGAACCCAAAAATATGGGGTTTTTTTATATTAAAATAACCATGTGCAAAGCTGGCATATAAATACATTGGTTTACTACCAGATTTACTAGTTTTGTTGTTGCTTGCACATAGTTACTAGCTGACTACCCTGGGGACATCGAAATGAATGGGGCCTGTGCCAATCCGAGCCAGGATTTATCTTACTGATTGACGCTCATTTGTATCCTTGCACGGCCAATAAAAGGACCCTTAGATCTGTGACAAGAATTCCCTTATAAGCTTCAATAAGAAATCTTTTTTTTTTTTTTTTTTTTTTTAACTGTTGACGCACCCACTTTGTCAGGTCAAAAATGCAGGTTGTGGGTTTGTTTGGGTTTCTTCTTGTAACATGCCACCAATAGCTAAACATTGTGGTACACGGCCTTAAACCGGGGATGGGAAATCTTGCTTTGCTATGGCTATGTCTTTGCTTTGCTATGGCTATGTCTATGTCTTTGCTTTGCTATGGCTATGGCTATGTCTTTGCTATGGCTATGTCTTTGCTTTGCTATGGCTATGTCTTTGCTTTGCTATGGCTATGGCTTTGCTTTGCTATGGCTATGGCTTTGCTTTGCTATGGCTATGGCTATGTCTTTGCTTTGCTATGGCTATGTCTTTGCTTTGCTATGGCTATGTCTTTGCTTTGCTATGGCTATGGCTATGTCTTTGCTTTGCTTTGCTATGGCTATGTCTTTGCTATGGCTATGTCTTTGCTTTGCTATGGCTATGTCTTTGCTTTGCTATGGCTATGGCTTTGCTTTGCTATGGCTATGTCTTTGCTTTGTTATGGCTATGTCTTTGCTTTGTTATGGCTATGTCTTTGCTTTGCTATCGCTAGGTCTTTGCTTTGCTATGGCTATGTCTTTACTTTGCTATGGCTATGTCTTTGCTTTGCTATGGCTATGTCTTTGCTTTGCTTTGGCTATGTATTTGCTTTGCTATGGCTATGGCTATGTCTTTGCTTTGCTATGGCTATGGCTATGTCTTTGCTTTGCTATGGCTATGTCTTTGCTTTGCTATGGCTATGTTTTTGCTATGGCTATGTCTTTGCTTTGCTATGTCTATGTCTTTGCTTTGCTATGGCTATGTCTTTTCTTCGCTATGGCTTTGCTTTGCTATGGCTATGTCTTTGCTATGGCTATGTCTTTGCTTTGCTATGTCTTTGCTTTGCTATGGCTATGGCTTTGCTTTGCTATGGCTATGTCTTGGCATGATGGGAATTGTGGTTTTGCAACAGCTGGAATCCCTGCCCTAAACTGTTGGGGTTTGGATTGGAATAGTAAATCTGGGCAACTACCTGAAACCCCTGTGTTAAAGGGGAACTCCTGCAAAAAAAGTATTTCAAATAAACTGGTTTCAGAAATATATATGTGTGTGTATGTAAATTACATCTATTTCCAGTACTTATCAGCTGCTGTTTGTCCTGCAGGAAGTGGTGTATTCTTTCCAGTCTGACACAGTGCTCTCTGCTCCATCTCTCTCCATGTCAGGAACTGTCCAGAGCAGGAGAGGTTTTTTATAGGGATTTAGTCTGTACAGTTCCTGACACAGACAGAGGTGGCAGCAGAGAGCACTGTGTCAGACTAGAAAGAAAACACCACTTCCTGCAGGACATACAGCAGCTGATAAGCACTGGAAGACTTGAGATTTTAAAAATCTATATAACTTTCTGACACCATTTGATTTGAAAGATTTTATTTTTCAGGAGTGCCCCCTTTAGGCCCAAAAATAAAATCTGTAATAGCTATTTGATTAAAATTTTGCTGTTTATATGTGTTGCAGAGCCTCTTACCCTACCTTATACATAGTATTACCGTACCTTATACATAGTATTACTGTACCTTACACATAGTATTACCGTACCTTACACATAGTATTACCGTACCTTATACATAGTATTACCGTACCTTATACATAGTATTACCGTACCTTACACATAGTATTACCGTACCTTATACATAGTATTACCGTACCTTACACATAGTATTACCGTACCTTACACATAGTATTACCGTACCTTATACATAGTATTACCGTACCTTATACATAGTATAACCGTACCTTACACATAGTATTACCGTACCTTACACATAGTATTACCGTACCTTACACATAGTATTACCGTACCTTATACATAGTATTACCGTACCTTATACATAGTATTACCGTACCTTATACATAGTATTACCGTACCTTATACACAGTAAAAAATAAAATTAAAAAAATTCATATATCAATAACAAATAATAGAGGAACTAATAAAAAAAAGTCTATTACATGGGTAGGAAACCTTGGCTCTCCAGCTGCTGCAAAACTACAACTCCCATCATACCTGGACAGCTAAAGCTTTTGCTGTCCAAGCATAATAGGAGTTGTAGTTTTGCAGCAGCTGGAGAGCCAATGTTCCTCATCGCTGGTGTATAAGAACTCCATGATGGCAGCGAGCAGTGTCCGACTGGCCCACCGGGGGACCGGAGAATCTTCCGGTGGTCCCGCAGCTTTACAGCCCACACTGACACTGACATGATTTCTTACTGGTTGTTCATTGGTGGGCCCCCAGAGATTTCCTCTGCTGGGCCCTAGATACCCAGTCCGACACTGGCAACGAGTACATAAAATAAGATGGTAAAATATCAGCAAGTTCTGGAGAAGGGGGGTGGGGCGGTCCCCTCACAATCTGCTGCTGCTGCTTATAGCCGAAAGGGAAGGACGCTGTCCCGGTCTCGTGTGAACAGATGGAGACTACGACACGGAGGAAATCATATATTTATATCAATTTGTCGGAGCTGCAATTTTTCCTTGGAGTCTATATACCACGCTATGCCCAGATAACATACAGAATGACAATGTCATGCTCCGCATCCCTCTCTGCATATAGAGGATGTGCCGCGCCATGACGTGAAAACCAATTACAGTCTAGTAATTGGCTGCAGGTGGCCACGACTGTAAACCAGAGACATTTCCAGGGATAACAATCTCCCCCAGACAAATTTTTGAACCCTCCCCCCTCCCATGTTTCATCTCTGCTGTCACATCGGTGTCTGCAATCCCACCGGGGTCATCGAGCAGCCGGCCGAAATCAATACCTAATAAATGGAAGAGACGTCCGGCCGGCAATTCAATTATGTTGTAAGGTTACACAGACTTGTTTCATGCATGAGGTGCTGCGGCTGATAACAGCAAGGAAGTACTATATTACTAACTGCTACATCTAGGCGGGAGCTCCCCCTCACCTCCGCCGCCATTAGGGACATCCGTCATGGCTCGCATCACTAAAGGGAGACGGCTCGGCCCCAAAGAGGTTACCGTATAGAACGGATGAGGTGATAGATTCAGTGTCTGGTTTACCTCGTCTTCTCACAGCCGCGTGACTTATACGAGCGGACAGAGATCTATCCCGCTATCCCACTGTAATGAATATTTTAAACTACTGAATGGAGAAGCCGTAGAAGAGCGGCTACACCATAAGCGCGCTCCGTGTGATTCCAGGACGCAGCTAAAAGCCTTTATCTTCCATCCGACATCGCAAACAAAGGAGGATATGTACTCTGGCGGAAATCTTTTATTTCTTTTAAATCAACTGGTTTCGGAAAGTTATATAGAGTTGTAATTTACTTCTGTTTAACCCCTTCAGGACCAGGCTAATTTTCATTTTTGCATTTTCGGTTTTTTTTCTCCTTGTTTTTAAAAGGCCATAGCGCTTGCATTTTTTTTTTTTTACCTACAGACCCACATGAGCCCTTATTTTTTGCGCCACTAATTGTACTTTAAAATGGCCGACTTCGTTTTTCCATAGAGTATGCTGTGAAACCAGAAAAAAATAATTTGTGCAGTAAAATTGACAAAAAAAGGAATTTTTTTTCATTTTGGGGGGGGGTTCGTGTTTACGCCATTCGTAGTAAAACGACATGTTATATATGTTCCTCACATTTGTATGATTACAACAATATGAAATTTATATCACTTTTATTTTATCTGACTACTTTTAAAAATTTTAAACCTTTTGAAAAAACTAAATGTGTTTTAAAATCGCCCTATTCCCATCCTTATAGCACTTTTATCCTTCGGTCTATGGGGCTGTGTGAGGCGACTTTTTTTGCGCCATGATCTGTTCTTTCTATCGGTACCTTGCTTGCGCATATGCGACTTTTTGATCTGTTTTTATAACAATGTTTATGGATTTGATGCGATAAAATATGTAAAATTTTGGTGTTTCTTTTCCACTTTTGCCGTTTATCGTGCGAGATCAGGAATGTGATTAATTAATAGTTTGCGCGATTACGCACACGGCGATACCAAATACATTTGTTTATTTATTTTTATTTATAAAATGAGAAAAGGGAAGTGATTTAAACTTTTATTAGGGGAGGGGATTTTTTTATTAATAAAAATACTTTTTTTTTTTACTGTATATTGTTACTTTTAGTCTCCCTGGGGGACTTTCAGTATTACTGCAGTGATTTCCCATAGAGATGGCTGCAGGATACTTAATACAGCAATGACCGATTAGATCGGTGCTGTATTACTCTGGTCTGCAGCAGACCAGACACAGATTGCCGAGCGTCAGTGCGCCGCTGAGCCCCGACCCGGCAAGCAGGAGGGATCTCCCCTCTGCAATTGCACTGCGGGGGGGGGGGGGGAAATCCCCATAGAAAACATCAGTCCATGTTCCTGACATGGACAGAGATGGCAGCAGAGAGCGCTGTGTCAGACTGGAAAGAAAACACCATTTCCTGCAGGACATACAGCAGCTAATAAGTATTGGAAAACTTGAGATTTTTCAACAGAAGAAAATTACAAATCTGTATAGCTTTCTGAAACCAGTTTATTGGAACAAATAGGACTTTCGCCGGAGTACCCCTTTAAGCACATTCTTCAAATCTTGTTATATAAGAGGCAAAGAAAGTTGTGAATCTAACTTTGATTTAAAGAATTTGACCAGTTATACAAAACTGTATTCAGCTGTACAAGTCATGTTAAAGGGGAACTCCAGTGAATTTTATTCTCTTTCAAATCAACTGGTTTTAAAAAAGTAATATAGATTTATAATTTCCATCTATTTAAAAATCTCAAGTCTTCCAGTACTTATCAGCTTCTGTGTGTCCTGCAGGACATGGCGCTTCCTTTTTCTATGGGGATTTGCTGCTGCTCAGAACAGTTCCTGACATGGACAGAGGTGGCAGCAGAGAGCACTGTGTCAGACTGGAAAGAATTTTTTTGTCGGAGTACCCCTTTAAAAACCTCTTCCCACATCAATCAGTACATTTACATCCTGATACGTCCGCCATAATCCCAGGTGCTGTTTGTAGCCCGGGAACACTGCTATACAATTAAATGCAGCTGTCAAAACTGACAGCTGCATTTAAATGTACTATGTCCCCCTTTCCCTGGTTTCTAGTGGGGGATCTCCCCCCGCAATGTGATCGCAGAGGTAAGATCCCTTCTACTGAGCCGGCTGGGGCTCAACGTCGCACTGATCCTGGCTCAGCAATCCATCTATCTGGTCAGCTGCAGACCAGACTAATACAGCAATGATCTAATCGATCATTGCTGTATAAAGTATACTGCTGTAATCTCTATGGGAGATCACAGCAGTAATACCGAAAGTCTTCCAGGTGGACTAAATGTAACAGAATACAGTAAAAAAGTGGGTTTTATTAATAAAAAATCCCCTCCCCTAATAAAAGTTTGAATCCCCCCCCCCATTTTATAAATAAAAATAAATAAACAAACATATTTGGTATCACCGCATGCGTAATCACCCAAACTATTTAACTATCACATTCCTGATCTCGCATGGTGAACGGCGTAAGCGCAAAAACTTGTCTAAGTGCAAATTTGCACATTTTTTTTTGTCACATCAAATGCATAAAAATTATAATAAAAAGTGATCAGAAAGTCGCATATATGCAAGCAAGGTACCGTTAGAAAGAACCAATCATAGCGCAGAAAATGTCACCTCACACAGCCCCATAGACCAAAGGATAAAAGTGCTATAATTCTGGGAATAGAGCAATTTTAAACACATTTAGTTTTTAGTTTTTTTTTAAAAAAGGTTTTTGTTTTTTCAAAGTAGTAAGATAAAATAAAAGTTATATAAATATTACACATCATTGTAATCGTATTGACTTGAGGAACATAGATAACATGTCAGTTTTACTATAGAATGAATAGAGTAAACACGAAACTCCCCAAAATGAAAACAAATTCCTTTTTTTTTTTTCCAATTTCCCTGCACAAATTTTTTTTTCTAGTTTCGCAGCATACTTTATGGAAAAATTAAGTCTGCCATTGTAAAGTACAATTAGTGGTGCAAAAAATAAGGGCTCGTGTGGGTCTGTAGGTTAGAAAATGCAAGGGCTATGGCCTTTTAAACACGAGAAGGAAAAAACGAAAACACTAAAACAAAAATTAGCCCGGCCCTAAAGGGGTTAAGGCCTCTGCCCAGTGCTGGTTTACTCATATCCCTAAACTCCTGTGGTGTTTCATGAGAACTGACAGAAGAAGAAGAACATGATGTGTTCATCACATTAAGCATCCCCTTTAATTCCTGTACTGATCACACAGATCACTGCAGGGCAGGGAAACAGAGAACTCTGCATCTGGGATTAAACAGCCCCACAGTTTTCTTGGCCCCCGGCCGCGTTTTAATGTTGTTGCAACAGGCAAATATCTACCAGATCATCTATATGGGTCAAGCTGGCGGCACTACTGGATAGATCTCAGTGAAAGCATCCATTTTTATTTTCATTTTTTTTAAAAACTTCATTTTTTATGTGAATAGTGTCAAAGGGGTGGAGCCTATTGTTTCCAGGTTCCTTGGATTGCGACACAGCGTATGTCCTTGATTATGCAAATGGTAGGAAAACAGCATGGGCGTATAAATGCTCGGGCCTAGAGCAGCGTTTCCCAACCGGGGTGCCAGGAGAACCAGCCAGGGGTGCCGCGGGATCCCAGTGGGAAATGTGCGCTGTCTCTTTAAGCATCCCGAGAAGCTGCGGCTGCGCAGCTTCTCCGGATGCACAGATCACTTTGATGTTTCGCTCGTACTATGATCGGGCGGAACATTAAAGTAAGCAGAATATAGGAGCACTTCATACCAGCAGCCTATGGGAGGCCGGGACGTGACCTCTCCGCCAGGCGTGATGATGTGACGTCATCACGCCTGCCGGAAGTCCCGTCCCCGCGGCTCGCAAGATGGAGCCCGAAGTGGAGGAGGAGAGCTGCTGCCTACAGCGCGGATTAGGTGAGTAGGATGTTTGTTTGTTTTTTTAGGGGCAGAGCAGGGGGCACAGTGGCGTAGCGACCGTGGTCGCAGCGGTCGCTGCTGCGACCCGGCCCGCCACGGAGAGGGGCCCGCGGCCCCTCTCCCTGTATCCTCTGCGCCCGCCGCTCCGCTCTCCAGGACGGCCCCCGGCTGACGCTGGCTCCCTCCTTTCATCCCCTGTGCCCGCCGCTCCGCACTCCCGAACTCCCGGCCGATGCTCCACTACCTGGCGGTGTCCCCGGGATTCCCCTGCAGCACATGCACCAGGAAGGTCAGTGTGCGCGGGGGCTTTTACTTCCGGGTCAGGGAGCGCTCCCTGACCCGGAAGTAACAGCCCCGGCGTACACAGCTCCCTGATGCGTGTGCTGCAGGGGAATCCCGGGGACACCGCCAGGTAGTGGAGCATCGGTCGGGAGTTCGGGAGTGCGGAGCGGCGGGCACAGGGGATGAAAGGAGGGAGCCAGCGTCAGCCGGGGGCCGTCCAACACCGCAGATGAGAAGAGAGCTGCAACGGGGGAACGAGGTTAAAGGTGAGTTGTTGTTGTTGTTTCCCCCCCCCCCTTTTGTTTTTATCTACTTGACAAGGGGGCATATACAGTGGGGGCAACACAGTGGGGGCATATACATGGGGGCAACATGGTGGGAGCATCTACATGGGGGAGATGTATACGAAGACAACACAGTGGGGGCATATGCATGGGGGGCAACATAGTGGGGGCATATACATGGGGGGGTAACATGGGGGGGGATGTATAAGAAGACAACACAGTGGGGGCATAAACATGGGGGTAACCCCCCTCGGATCTCCCAGCAGTCGCGAAGCTTCCGTCAAGCCGTCCGCGCCTTTCAGCTTTTCGACCTCTGGCGAATCCACAACCCCTCTGCCCGTCAATACTCCTTCTACTCGCTACCCCACAAGACGCATACCAGGCTGGACCACTTCTTTGGTAACGTACTCGCCCTACGCACCCTCACCTCCTCCCACATTGAACCTATCACCTGGTCGGACCACGCACCTGTGCTCCTGAACCTAGCTGTCTCCCACCGAGCCTCGCGTAGATGCCATTGGCGACTGAATGAGAGGCTTCTTAAGGTCCCGGAGCACAGAGACGTCCTGAAGCGACACTTGTCTGCCTATTTCTCCCTTAATGATCACTCTGTCTCCTCCATTGCTTCACTGTGGGAGGCACACAAGGCGGTCATGAGGGGTCACTGCATCTCCCTGGCGTCCCATCTCAGGAAAAATAGGATAGAACAGGAGGCCCACTGGCGGGCCCGCCTTCAGTCCTTGGAGACTCGAATGCTTCTACGCCCCACGCTCCCGGTCCTGCGAAAGATTGTAGAAATTCGGGCAAAGCTCAAAGACTTGGCCATGTCGCAGGTCGAAAAGCTCATGCACTATTCTAGACGCCTCTACTACGAGAGGGGTAATAAGGCCCATACACTCCTTGCAAAACAGCTTAGGGACCGCCAGGCGCAGACTACTCCTTTTAGTATCCGCTCCCCGTCTGGCAACCAGGTCTACGACCCGGATGGGATCGCGGACCTCTTCCGAGACTACTATACCTCTCTCTATTCTCTCCCCTCCGCCCTGCCCGAAGACCCTCTCGAAAGGCAGTCACTTATCTCCTCGTTCCTCTCTACTCTCCCCCTCCCTAGCCTCCCCTCGGAGGCCCGGGACCACCTGAACTCAGCCATTGACTCCGAGGAGCTGGAGGAGGTTATTAAAGCTCTGCCCAACGGCAAGTCTCCCGGTGCGGATGGGTTCCCTTACCTGTACTACAAATCGTTTGGAGAGGTCCTCAACCCACACCTCCTGAAACTGTTTGCTTCGTTTCTCCAAGGGGACCCCATCCCAAACACTATGCTCTACTCACACATTGTTGTTATCCCTAAACCGGGAAAGGACGGCACAGCATGTGCTAGCTATCGGCCCATCACTCTTCTCAATTCTGATTTAAAAATTTTTGCTAAAATTCTGGCCAACCGCCTCAATGTCTGGCTTCCGCAGCTCATTCATCATGATCAAGTGGGCTTTGTCCCTTGCCGCCAAGCAGGAGACAACACCCGCCGGACGATTGACCTGATTGATGTTGCCGATAGACAAAACTCCTCCATGCTCCTCCTGAGTCTCGATGCCGAAAAGGCCTTTGATCGCCTTCTCTGGCCGTTCCTTTTCACCACCTTGGACCACCTGGGCTTCCGGGGTGAGTTTATTACTGCCCTTCATGGTCTGTATTCCACCCCGATGTCTGCAGTCCGACTCCCCCACGCCACATCCTCCTCCTTCCCTGTGTGCAACGGCACACGCCAGGGATGTCCGTTGTCCCCGCTGATCTTCGCTCTGTGTATAGAGCCCCTTGCGGCCGCTATCCGAGCTCATCCGGACATCCATGGGGTGCGCTTGCGCGACAGGGAATTTAAAATCGCCCTCTACGCAGACGACGTCCTCCTTACCATCACTCAACCACTGATTTCCCTGCCCTCCCTACACGCCCTTATCTCCTCCTTTGGCAAGCTGTCCGGCTATAAAATTAACACCTCCAAGACCGATGCCCTCCCCATTAACATCCCTAGTCCTCTCCTGGCCTCCCTCCAACAGTCCTTCCCATATACTTGGCAGTCCTCTTCCATCTCGTACCTCGGGGTCAAGCTAACTCCCTCATACTCCCTCCTGTTCCAGGCCAATTTCACTCCCTTAATCGCTGAGGTCTCCCGGCTGTTAAATTCGTGGATGCACTTACCTATCTCCCTTATAGGTCGCATTAACACGATAAAAATGGCGATCTTACCCAAATTCCTGTACCTCTTTGAGACTCTCCCTGTTATGGTACCCCGCCCCGCCCTCCGACGTATCCAGGCTCTTTTCCTCAGGTTTCTCTGGAAGGAGGGGCGCCACAGAATTCCTCTCTCGGTCCTCACCTCGCCACCTCATAGGGGCGGGTTGTCGCTACCTGATATATCTCGCTACTATTTGGCCGCACATTTGCGCACTGTCCCCGCCTGGGCGTCCCTCCGTTCCTACAAGAGATTTGTGGAGATCGAGAAGCTCTGGATAGCCCCTATTCATCCTTGCGCCCTCCTTTGGGCACCACGCCGTGTCTTGTCAGACTCGGCGCTTCTAGCCACCATGGCCTTTCTCGTATCGATTTGGTCCCAGTGTCGCTCCAAATATGATCTTTCTGCCCACTCTTCCCCGCTCGAACCCTTCCTCTTCACCCCCGACTTCCCTGTCAGTGTCACCTCCTCCATGACTCAACCCTGGTACTCTGCGGGCCTGTTTAGGTTCTATGACCTAGTCAATCCGGTTTCCCGGAAATTCCCAGACTTCTCAGCCTTGCAAGAGAAATATGGTTTGACACAGCGTACTTACTTTTCCTACTTACAGATCCGTGACCTCTTCCGCTCCCGTTTGGGCTCATTGACCTGCCCCCGCCCTAACCAATTTGAGCTCTGCTGTTTGAGAGGTGCATCCTCCAAGGGGCTGATTTCAGACCTTTACCGTCTGCTCTTCCCGGCTGACCCCTCGGGGCATGGTTATATGCGCAAATGGGAGCGAGACCTGGGCCTTACGATCACGCCATCTATGTGGCAGGTAGTGTGGCGTAAAGCGGCCACTTCTTCCTTATGCACACAATACAAGGAGGCCCAGTACAAACTACTCATGAGATGGTACCACACCCCTCACCTCCTCCATAAATTTAACCCCGCTTTCCCCAACACTTGCTGGCGGTGCTTGTCCGCCCCTGGGACACTACTCCACATATTCTGGGACTGCCCCCTGATCGCTCCTTATTGGGCGATGGTGCAAAGCACCATACGAGAGGCCCTCGAGATACAGGTCCCACTGACCCCCCTACACTTCCTCTTTAATATCCCCCCGAGGTCTATTGGGGCACGCACTGCCAAGGTCCTCCTCCACATTCTTACGGCGGCGAAATGCCTTATTTCCCTGCATTGGAAGAGTACTTCCCCCCCGTCCTCGCTGGATTTGCTGACGAGGATTAGAGATGTCCGCAGTATGGAATCCCTTACGGCCATCTTGAATAACACAGTGGATGGGTTCAGTGAGGTCTGGGCGCCATGGGATGCGTTCTGGGACAGACGTCCGAGATAACCCTCCCCTTCTACCCTTCTCTTTCCCCCCTTCCCTCTGATCTTCCTTCTACCCCATCTCTTACTCTGTCCCCTCTTTTTCTATCCTCTTCTTATCCGAATCCTACCCCGGACTCGGGCCCATCCTCACTCTGCATTGCCTGCGGAGCCTAGGGTTCTCCTTATGCCCTGCTGTCAATCACTGGGTCGTCCCTGGCCCACACCCGTCCGGCCCACCGGGTCATGCACTCTTTTAGTGCCTATCAGCCTAGGTGGCACCTTCTACGGGCCCTTCTCCGGGCAACTGTTTGGTTTAAATTTGCAAATTGTTTTTGTTATGCTTGCTTACTAGTCATGTTTCCTTACTCTCCCCATGGACTTCCTGACTATGCTTACTACCCATGACTATGCCAGCTTTTTCTTCATTTTGCTTAATTCTGTTGTGTTGTCTTATACTGAAAATCTTTAATAAAAAGACAATTATTAAAAAAAAACATGGGGGTAACATAGGGGGGGTATTTATAAGAAGACAACACAGTGGGGGCATATACATGGGGGGTATGTATAAGAAGACAACACAGTGGGGGCATATACATGGGGGGTATGTATAAGAAGACAACACAGTGGGGGCATATACATGGGGGGAATGTATAAGAAGACAACACAGTGGGGGCATATACATGGGGGGAATGTATAAGAAGACAACACAGTGGGGGCATATACATGGGGGGATGTATAAGAAGACAACATAGGGGGGTATGTATAAGAAGACAACACAGTGGGGGCATATACATGAGGGGGAAAGTATAGGAAGACAACACAGTGGGGGCATCTACAAGGGGGGGAAACATAAGGAAGGCATCTATATGGGGGAAAAGATAAGGGGGACAACACAGAGGGGACCATCTAAAAGGGGGGACTACACTGAGAGGGGCTGTCAAGGAGATGCACATGGGGGACATATATATGGAAGACTGAACAAGGGGCCATCTCTACACAGAGGGGGACATATACTATAAGGGGGGGGGGGGTAACAGAGTCAGCCTACCCACTAACTGAGGGTGTAAAGGGGCCAATACAGATGTGCAGTTTGTATAGAGATGAGGATGGTGACAGAGTGAGGAGCCTAATATCTCTGTCTGGCAGATTATGTGGATTCATGGCTCGGAGAAGTTCTCATAATGGCCCAGATGGAGAAGATGATGAAAAGGGAAGAACTCTGATCAAAGAAGACGTCCCCTGTGAGTCACCTGATGTAAGTGCACTGTAATGTATATGGTGTACAGAACCTGTGTAGAGCTGGGTCTGCCTCTTCTGGATGAGGTGATAGTGATCTGTGTACAGTGGATGTTATTCAGTACCAGCGGTGGTATTAGTCAGTATGTGGTGGTGTTAGTCAGTAGCAGCAGTGGTGGTAGTATGTGGTGGTATTAGTCAGTATTGGTCTTAGTATACTGGATTTGGTCAGTAACAATATGGTGGTGATGGTAGTGGTTGTGGTGTGGCGGTAATATTTGCGCCTTGGTAATATTGGTCTCAGTATACAGGATTTGGTCAGTAACAGCATGGCGGTAATATGTATGGTGATTATATTTCCATCCTATATACTGGTATTATTGGTAATATCAGTCTTTATCTATCTATCTACCTATCTAAGAAATTCAGAGTGAATGCAGCACTCGTGTAGCGATGAATGTGGTGTCAAGCGGTATATACCAGTGACCACCCGGTATAAGTTATATAAATCAGAAGAATACCGCAGCACTCATGGGATAGACACGTTGTGTTGAATTCTATCCCATGAGTGCTGCGGTATTCTTCTGATTTATCTATCTATCTATCTATCGCATAGCTTGGTCAAGGAAGGGGGGGGGGGCCCAAGTTGAACTCTTGCACCAGGGCCCAAGGGACATTAGCTACGCCCCTGAGGGGGCATTATTAGTTCATGGGGGCACCTCTGGGTGCATTATTAGTTCATCACAGCAGGGGATCCTACATACAGGGGGCACAGCAGGGGATTCTACATACAGGGGGCACAGCAGGGGATCCTACATACAGGGGGCACAGCAGGGGATCCTACATACAGGGGGCATCCCACATTCCTACTCGCTTTACTGCACATAACACCAAACAGTGCAGTTACTTTGGGAGCCGACAGGAGGGAGAAAGGAAAGGAAGTTGCTAGAAATGTGTGGAGCCTAAATTGTTTGTCTTGCAGGTTCTGAAGAGATGAAAAGTAGCTGGAAGAAATCATCATGGCGGATGTAGAGGAAAGGGGAAAGTGACGCCTCAGATCAAAGAAGACGTCACCTGTGAGTCCCTGTATGACCGTTTTCTTATTTTGTAGAACATTATTTAGTAGGGGTGCCCCGAGGAAATTTTTTTTTCCAAGGTGTGCCCCGAGGTGGAAAAGGTTGGGAAGCACTGGCCTAGAGAATATTCAGCTCCGCCTCTTTGACACTACTCACTGTCCAAATAAAGGTTTTTTTTTTAGTTTTTTTTTAGAAAATAAAAATAGACACAGACAATAGAGGTATGTTCTGAATGCTTTAAATAATATTTATCCATCGGTGGCGCCAGCTCCATAGGAAGTTAGAGGGTCACAGATTCACTTAAAACAAATTCTAACCTACTCTTCTTATTAGATTTAGGGTTTGTTCTATTATTTATACTACACATATGTATAACTGTGGTGCCTACCCCATATGGAATACATGAGGGCTGCAGCTTGAGGTGATAAAAAGGGACGGGGATAGCTTCCTCCATTGAAGTCTATAGGAGTCACAGAAAGAGCTAAGAACATCAAAGGAAGAAGCCATGCATGTGTTTTTAATTTCCTCAATTTGTGTCAACAAAAAAATCTAAGAGCGGAGCACCCCATAGTGCGATACATTTTTAGGCTAGGTTCACACACAGTATTTTTGGTCAGTATTTTGCAACCAAAACCAGGAGTGGATTGAAAACTCAAAAAGGCTATGTTCACACACTGCTGAAACGGAGTGGATGGCCGTCATTTAATGGCAAATAACGGCCACTGTTTTAAAACAACAGACTTTTTTTGCCATAAAATGGCGGCCATCCACTCAGTTTAAACTGTGTGTGAACATAAGGGGAGATCTATCAAACATGGTGTAAAGTGAAACTGGCTCAGTTGCCCCTAGCAACCAATCAGATTCCACCTTTCATTTTCCAAAGAGTCTGTGAGGAATGAGAAGTGGAATCTGATTGGTTGCTAGGGGCAACTGAGCCAGTTTCACTTTACACCATGTGTAATAAATCAATCCACTTCTGGTTTTGGTTGCAAAATACTAAGTAAAAATGCCGTATGTGAACATAGCCTTAGATTGCAGACTGATAACCAAACCTTTTAAGAAAGCCTTCTCATCTTTGAGAGGTGCAAACAGTGTAGCTCATAGAAACTCACATTAAAACCAACGAGAGTTACGCTAACTGCTGTATTCTGTAGATTTTCGCTACCACTTCTGGGGGCTGCTAACAGGCCGGAGGGGTTCGGGAAGCCGTCAGCCTTAAAGGAGCTGTTCATCATTTTTTTTTTCTTTCAAATCAACTGCTTCCAGAAAGTGCCAGAGATTTGTAATTTACTTCTATCAAAAAAATCTCAAGTCTTCCAGTACTTATCAGCTGCTGTATGCCCTGCAGGAAGTGGTGTATTCTCTCCAGTCTGACAATGCTCTCTGCGGCCACCTCTGTCTGTGACAGAAACTGTCCAGAGCAGTAGCAAATCCCTATAGAAAACCTCTCCTGCTCTCCAGATGGGAAATAATACCACTTCCTGCAGGACATACAGCAGCTGATAAATACTGGAAGATTTGAGATTTTTTAATAGAAGTAAATTAAAAATCTCTTGCACTTTAATATACCCCTTTAATATAAAGTCTGAGAGGTCTGGGACCCGCATTTAGGAAACCCTTCTGGCATATCCAGTGGATATATATATATATATATATATATATATATATATATATATATATATACCCTTTGTGTCTGAAAGCTCACAATGAGTTAAGCCTGTTCTCTATGGTAAACTGTGCGCCTCCACAACTGCTCAGCCCACTCACAGCTCCCCTGCTCCATATCCTCCTTAGCGCCAGCATCATTGAAGTGTTCAGAATCAAATTATTATTAAAAACATACTCCCACTCTGAGTCAGAAAAGTGAAGCAGAACTGAGGGAAGGAGATCAGAAGGAAAAGTTCATGCAAAAATCTGCGTCCCTATTCACACCCAGAATCTCACAGTACAGCCCCCTCCCTCCCGTCCGCCTTCTCCATGATGTTCTCTTTTACTTCAAATCCTAATTACAGAGTTTTCCCACTAACCATCTCCAATGGGGGTCAGTACTGGTTCTCACCGTAATACTCAGCTATAGACAAGCTATAGGTAGGAATACAAGGAAGAAGATGTAGATTCATTCATATTACCTATTAGTTGTGCACAGTAACCCTCTAAAACAAGACTGTGGCATATACAGCTTTCGGTATAAGACCAGAACTGTCAATCACACTGCACTCATTTTTGTTTTCGCGTTTTCGTTTTTTCCTCCTTGTGCATAAAAGGCCATAGCACTTGCATCTTTCTACCTAGAAACCCACATGAGCCCTTATTTGTTGCGCCACTAATTGTACTTTGCAATGACAGGCTGAATTTTTTCATAAAGTACACTGAAAAAAATTCAAAGTTTGGTCAAATTAATAAAAAAACTTTTCTTTTCTTTTTTTATTTTTTTATTTTTTACGCCGTTCGCCCCGGGGTAAAACTGACTTGTTATATATGTTCCTCAAGTCGTTACGATTACAACGATATATAACATGTATAACTTTTATTGTATCTGATGGCCTGTAAAAAATTCAAACCATTGTTAACAAATATATGTTCCTGTTCGCTCCATTCCCAGGCTTATAGCGCTTTTATCCTTTGGTCTATGGGGCTGTATGAGGTGTTTATTTTTCCGCCATGATGTTTACTTTCTATCGGTACCTTGATTGCGCATATACGACTTTTTGATCGCTTTTTATTACCATTTTTCTGGATTTGATGTGACCAAAAATGCGCAATTTTTCACTGCGGGATCAGGAATGTGATTAATTGTTTGGGCGATTACGCACGCGGCGATACCAAATATGTTTATTTATTTATTTTCTATTTATAACATGGGAAAAGGGGGGTAATTCTAACTTTTATTAGGGGAGGGGGCTTTTTATTGATAATATAACACTTTTATTTGTACTTTTACACTTATACTAGAAGCCGCCTTGGGGTTAGAGTTATTCCCCCTGGGGGACTTCTAGTATAAGTGCACTGATCTCTCATACAGATCTATGCTGCATAGATATGCAACATAGATCGATGAGATAGGCACATCGATTGCTTCAGGCCGCTGCAGCCGGAAGCAATCGAGTGCAGAGCCGGGATCAGCACCATTACGGCACTGACCCCGGACGGGGTAAGATGTGTGGATCGCTCCTCTGGGACAACCAGGGAACGGGCTGCATCAAGTAATCGGATGCAGCTGTTAACTTTGACAACTGAATCCGATTACTGTATTAGTGGGCACGGCGATCGGACCATGCCCGCTAATAGCCGCGGTCCCATGCTACGAGCGGCAACCGGGACTGTGGCGGTTCAGAGTGCGGACGCCGCAAGGCCCCGTTCTAAACACATGGAGGCGGCCCTGGACGTACGGGTACGTCCAGGGTCGTCTAGGGGTTAAAGGGAATCTGTCGCTAGGTTTATTCTGCCTTAAATGAGGGCAGCATAAACTAGTGACAGAAATGTCGAACAGATGGGTGTATTACTTACATCATTCTGTTCAGCCGTTCTCCTAATATGCAGAATAGGATTCTTGCCACACCCCTCCAGCTGTTGATTGACAGTTGACTGCCTATACATAGCATGGATAGATAACTGCCATTCAGCAGCTGGTGGGCGGAGTTTTCTGCTTCTCATGAATATCCAGGACTACTGGGCTCATGCACATAATGGAGAGGACTACTTTTTGTCCACGTTATTCAGGAGGATCTCTATGGATCAGCTGCCCAGAACAGTGATTTAAATTACTTCTATCAAAAAATCTCAAGTCTTCCAGTACTTATCAGCTGCTGTATGTCCTGCAGGAAGTGGTGAATTCTTTCCAGTCTGACACAGTGCTCTCTGCTGCCACCTCTGTCCAGAGCAGTACCCCCCCACACACACACACACACAAGTTAATATCAACACTTAATGATAAAATAAATTAAACATTGGGGGGGGGTTGTATGTCTGCTGTCTCCGACCTAGCATCTAATGGAGGTTTTCCTCTGGCAGCTCGCACCATCATGTGCTGGCCTCCTCCTGATCTCTACAGTCTGACCCCTGCCATATGCGTCTCTGTCTCTACTGCATGAGAGATAAGGGTGGCCGTGCTCTGCGGAGGAGACAGGTGGTGTGCCTTGGTTTCTGGGGCCGCTATCATCTATCTGCTGGACACCTCTTCTGCACTGCTGAACTTCCAGCTGGCTAAGATGATAAACCTGCAAAGCCTGTATTTATATCAAAACCTTCCTTTGATGGTCTGAGCCTCCTGTATCTGTATCACTGCACAGCTCCATTGAGAAAACAGGGCTCCACAAACGACTAAACTGGGATCAGGCCATATTTTTCATCCCTTTTTTATTTGGTCTTACTACGTTTATAAGAGAAAATACATTGGTTTTAAAACACTTGGTGTAAGAAAGTTATAAAAATGTGTAAATTACGTTTATTTTAAAATTTCAAGTCCAGTACTTATCAGCTGCTGTATGTCCTGTGGGAAGTGGTGTGTTCTTTCCAGTCTGACACAGCACTCTCTGCTGCCACCTCTGTCCATGTCAGGAACTGTCCAGAGCAGGAGAGGTTTTTTTTTTATAGGGGTTTGTTACTGCTCTGGACAGTTCCGGTCTCAGACAGAGGTGGCAGCAGAGGGCACTGTATCAGACTGGAAAAAATACACCACTTCCTGGAGGACATACAGCAACTGATAAGTACTGGAAGGCTTGAGATTTAAAAATAGAAGTAATTTACAAATCTGGATAACTTTCTGGTACCAGTGAATTTAAAAACTTTTTTTTTCCACGGAGTACCCCTTGAAATACCCATTGTAACTGGTAATACGTTCCGGTTTCTCCACTCTATTTTGTATATTTAGATTTATACTTTTATAACAATTGACGCTGATAAGAGTAGAAGGTGTGCCAATAGGGGAATGCCTATATCTGGGGGCAGCTCTGAAACCGAATATGGTTATTAAAACATTCTACAACCCTCCATGGATCCAAGAAATAAGTTTGTGGATGGAGATTTAATTCCTGAAGTGCACAGCCTGTAGTATCTGCAGCTGCCAGTTGTGGCCCCTCCCACCTGTCAGACTAAGGAGGCATTCACGTGTTCCATAATTGCGGTTCGTGCACAGAATTTGGAACTCCCGACATCATCATCATTACGATACCAAGAGATCCGAAACTGTTTAAATCTTCGCGCTACTGTACTGACACACTATTGTCAGTATAGTCAAAAATTCCTTTGCTGTCAGATAACCCAGGTTATTGTATTTTTCCTGGAAAGAAAAAAAGAGGACAAGCTGAACTATCTGAAAGCCAAGATAAGTTTTCTAAGAAAACACTAGATCAGAGAGAAATGATTCAGAAAAACCTTAAAGGCAATCCGTCATAATGAAAATGCTACCTAAGCTATTAGGACCAACTTATAGAGCAGAAGGAGCTGAGCGGATTGATATATATCTTTATGGGAAAAGATTTAGTAAAACTTGTAATTTATTGACTGAAATCTCTGATGTTTCCATGTTAAAGAGTCCTGTCCATTGAGTGACCCCGCCCACTGGACTCCTAAGCCCAAATGATCAGGAATTTCTATTAAGATGTTACAAGTTATACTGATTTTTTTTCCAACAAAGATATATATCAATCTCCTCAGCTCTTCCTGCTCTATAACATGATGCTGATAGATTAGATAGTATTGTCTTGGTGAAAGATTCCCTTTAAGCACAGAAAATTATCTAAAATAATTATACAGATGCAAAAAAACATGTGTATCTGAGCCTATACTGCCCATTCACAAGCACTCTACTGAACTAGAACAGATGGTCTATACCAGGGGTGGGGAACCTTCAGCCCTCTAGCTGTTGCAAAACTACAATTCCCATCATGCCTGGGCAGCCGAAGCTAAAGCTATAGAAGTTTGTCATTATGGGGTGAGTAATTCTCAGACTGCAGTAGTCATTAAGAGCAGCACTTTGTGTTGGATTCGGAGAATCACTAGTTTGTGCTATTTTAATGGTTCTTGTTTGATTGTTATGTTTCTGCACACAGCTGAGTTTCTAATTGTTTGGAATAAACCTAATTTGCAATCGGGGGTTGAATAATTTTTACTGCGGTTGCATGTACACCGCATTATCTTATAGCTGCATGTAGTTAGTTTTCATTATTGATGACATTCCAAGACTTTCTAGTAGCATTCCATCTGACGGCAATACACCTGCATAGTGGTGATGGAACCATCCGCGGAAGCACTAGTGTTGCAGACTTAAAGGGCTTATCCAGCGCTACCAAAACATGGCTACTTTCTTCCAGACACAGCATCACTCTTGTCTCCAGTTCAGGTGTGGTTTGCAATTAAGCTCCATTCACTTCAATGGGACGGAGTTCTAAAACTCCACCCAAACTGGAGACAAGAGTGGGGCTGTGTCTGGAAGAAAGTAGCCATGTTTTTATAGCACTGGATAACCCCTTTAACCCCTAGGCGACCCTGGACATACCCGTACGTCCAGGGCTGCCTCCACGCGTTCAGAGCGGGGCCGCACTCTGAACCGCCGCGGTCCCGGGTGCCGCTCGTAGCCCGGGACCGCTGCTATTATCTGGCACGGTCAGATCGCCATGCCCGCTAAAAGAGTTTGACAGCTGCATCTGATTACTTGATGCAGCCGTTCCCTGGTGTCTAGTGGGGACGTTATCCTGGAGGAGCGATCCACACATCTTACCCCTTCCGGGGTCAGCGCCGTAATGGCGCTGAACCCAGCTCGGCACTCAATTGCTTCCGGCTGCAGCAGCCGGAAGCAATCAATGTGCCTATCTCATGGATCTGTGCTGCATATCTATGCAGCACAGATCTCAATGAGAGATTAGTGTACTTATACTAGAAGTCCCCCAGAGGGAATAACCCTAACCCCAGAGGGAATAACCCTAACCCCAGGGGGAATAACCCTAATCCCAGAGGGAATAACCCTAACCCCAGGGGGGCTTCTAGTATAAGTGTAAAAGTACAAACAAAAGTGTTATTATACATAAAAATCCCCCTCCCCTAATAAAAGTCAGAATCACCCCCCTTTTCCCGATCTCGCAGGGTAAACGGCGTAAGCGCCAAAAAATCCCAAAGTGCAAAATTGCGCATTTTTGGTCGCATCAAATCCAGAAAAATGTAATAAAAAGCGATCAAAAAGTTGCATATGCGCAATCAAGGTACCGATAGAAAGTACACATCATGGCGCAAAAAATGACACCTGACACAGCCCCATAGACCAAAGGATAAAAGCGCTATAAGCCTGGGAATGGAGTGATTTTTAGGAACATATATTTGTTAACAATGGTTTGAATTTTTTACAGGCCATCAGATACAATATAAGTTATACATGTTATATATCATAGTAATCGTAATGACTTGAGGAACATGCATAACATGTCAGTTGTACCCCAGGGCGAACGGCGTACAAACAAATAAACAAAATGCGTTTTTTTTTTTCAACTTCACCACACTTTTTTTCTGGTTTCGCAGTGTACGTTATGAAAAAATTCATCCTGTCATTGCAAAGTACAATTAGTGACGTAAAAAATAAGGACTTTCTAGGTTTCTAGGTGAAAAAATGCAAGTGCTATGGCCTTTTAAGCACAAGGAGGAAAAACCAAAAACGCAAAAATTGAAATTGGCCCGGTCCTCTAAGGGTTAAAGGGCTGGCTGCACTTTTCAATGTCACAATGACTAGAGTTTGTCCTTCTCTCTGACCCGCGAGTAACACCTTAAGCAATGACATGGCTGTACTGTAGATATTGCTGTAGTTTTTGGTGCACTAGGGCTCATTGGTTTACAATGTCATGGCCTGCTGCAGTTGGGGCCCCCTTGTTCGTATATGTGCCAAGACGCCAAGACACTAGGGTAGGGCTGGGCGATATGAACGATATGCAAAAATATTGTCATCAATTCGGATGACGATATAGATTTTCGCCATATCGTCATATCGCGATACATGCCCACGGAGCGGTAGTGAATAAGCTTCTCACTTACCGCTCCGTGATACCGCGCTGCAGGGCCTTTCATTCACGCATCGTCAGCGCGCTAGCCAACGATGCGTGTGACGTCAGGTCTCTCCCAGTGCATGCTGGGAAGAAGACGCGGCCCGTCTCGCCTCGCGGACTCCATCAGCCAGCCCTGCAGGAAAGGTAAGTAGCAGAGGGGTCGGGGGGTGCAGATGGCTATGGCATGGGGCTGATGATGGCCCTGGCTGGGGGGACATGATGTGGCAATGGCATGGGGCTTGGCTGGCACATAGGGAAAGCTGATGATGGCATAGGGGAGGGGGAGATGACTGGCACCGGAGGGGGGGGGGCTGATGACTGGCAACGGGGGGCTGATAACTGGCAAGGGGGGGGCTGATAACTGGCAAGGGGGGGCTGATAACTGGCACAAAGGGAGGACTGATAACTGGCACAGGGGAGGGCTGATGACTGGCACAAGGGGGGGCTGATGGCACAGGGGAGGGCTGATGACTGGCACAGGGTGGGCTGATGGCACAGGGGAAGGCTGATAACTGGCACAAGGAGGGGCTGATAACTGGCACAAGGAGGGGCTGATAACTGGCACAGGGGAAGGCTGATAACTGGCACAGGGAAAGGCTGATGACTGGCACAAGGAGGGGCTGATAACTGGCACAAGGAGGGGCTGATAACTGGCACAAGGAGGGGCTGATGGCACAGGGAAAGGCTGATGACTGGCACATGGGGGGCTGATAACTGGCACAAGGAGGGGCTGATAACTGGCACAAATAGGGGCTGATGGCACAGGGAAAGGCTGATGACTGGCACAAGGGGGGGCTGATAACTGGTACAGGGTGGGCTGATGGCACAGGGGAAGGCTGATGACTGGCAAGGGGGGTGATAACTGGCACAAGGGGGGCTGAAGGCATAGGGGAGGGCTGATGACTGGCAAGGGGGGGTGATAACTGGCACAGGGGAGGGCTGATGACTGGCACCAGGGGTGGCTGATTGCACAGGGGAGGGCTGATGACTGGCACAAGGGGGGGCTGATGGCACAGAGATGGCACAAAGGGGGCTGATGGCACAGGGCTGAGCCGCTGATGGCACGTGGGTGTGCCGTGGTGTGTGTCACATTATCTTGTTAATGCCCATGCTGTTTGGTTCTAGTCTTCTTTATTGTTAATTTAAGATGTGTTATTTTCGTCGTTGAAAATAACGCTTTATAAGTATAAAAAAAACCTTGGCTCCTAGATTCTGATGAAATTTGTCAAGCCCTGACATAAGGGATGATGGTGCTGGCTGGGAGAAAGGATGATGGCAAAAAATGGCATGGGGCTGATGTTGTATACACACACAAAAAAATTGATATATCGTGATATATCGTTATATCGTGCATGCATCAAATTATATCGTGATATAAATTTTAGGCCATATCGCCCAGCCCTACACTAGGGCTTGAGAAGTTGCTTTATATTGGGTTACTAAAACATATAAACCAGAGATGAGTGTGACTTGAGCATGCTTGGACCCATCCGAACCAGAGTTTACCAGTGGCTGAAGAAGTTGGATGCAGCCCTAAGGCTGTCTGGAAAACATGGATACAGCCATAGGCCGTATCCTGTTTTTCAGGACTCCCTCCAACTTCTTCAGCCAGAGCTAATAAAATGTTGCACACTCAGGTTCAGATGGATCCGATTATGCTCGGTTTGTGCCCATCTCCAACAGAGTGGAGGTGCCCAGCTAGGACAGTTCTAATAAGTGTAACCTGTGATGGCAGATGGTGGCTAGTAACATGGCGTTAAAGCAAATGTTCTATCAGGTACATCGCTTTTAAATTTTTGCACTAATACACCGGCACAGGGGATTGAACTGCGGCCTGGTTCCCGTGCACGGCGTGGGTGTAGTCCTGTGGTCTGGCCAAATCAAAAGGCACAGGTGACCCCTCAGACTCTGAAAAGTAACTAGTATAAGGGTACTATTACACAAAGCGATTTTTTGACGATCAACGACCTGAAATCGTTCACCGAATTACACGAAATGATGATCGTTACTTATGATTGTTATTGCATTCGTCCTGACGCCACTGCAAACGACCAAACGCCGTCTTATTCATTAATTCTATTAAACGACCAACGATTTCAGTTCGTTTCAGTTGCTTAATCTTTTACAATTACCAGAATGCATTTCTTCCTCTCACTTCTTCATCACAGCCCTCCCACTCTGCCTACTCCCCTCCCACAGCACTCTTTATGGTTTCCTAAAGCCAAACAAAAATCCATATCTCAGGAACTGGCACCGTTGTAATCAGCAGGGCGCCGCCGATCTGTTAGTTTATGTAGCTTATTTGAGCATGTGTAGTGAATGTGATAGATTCCCTTTAAGGAACCTCTTGATGCTGCTTTGAGTCTGAAGGCATCCACAATGGATGCTTATAATTGACTTATATATATATATATATATTGGCTAAAATAATGTTTAGATAATAATATAAACTAATATATCGGTAAAACAGAAGAGGTTAAAGGGATAGTTCACCAAAAAAATGTTTTCCTTCAAATCAACTGGTGCCAGAAAAGTGCCAGAGATTTGTAATTTACTTCTATTAAAAAAAATCTCCAGTCTTTGAGTACTTATCAGCTGCTGTATGTCCTGCAAGAAGTGGTGTATGTCCATGTTAGGAACTGTCCAGAGCAGTAGCAAATCCCCATTGAAACCCTCTCCAGAGTTGAAAGAAGATACAATTTCCTGCAGGACATACAGCAGCTGATAAGTACTAGAAGACTTGAGATATTTTAATAGAAGTAAATTACAAATCTTTGGTACTATCTGTCACCAACTGGAACTATCTGAGTTAAAAGATTTTTTGGGGGGTGAATAACCCCTTTAATCCATCCCATGCAATGAATTATCTCATGTGAAATCATGGAAAAATGCATTTAAAGGGGTTATTTAGGATCATAGAAACAGTGGCGCTGTTTTTGGAACAATGCAGCTAGGTTTTCCTAATCCGGGAAAACTCCTTTAAGGTATACAATCCTTTTCTGTGTTTAAAGAGGTTATTCAAGCTTAGAAAAACATGGCTGCTCCTTAGGTATGGTTTGTCAGCTCAGTTCCATTGAACTGGATGGAGCTGAATTGTAATACCACACACAACCTGAGGACAGGGGTGGGGCTATTTTTAAAAAATCATATTTCCAATCCTTAAAGTGTGACTGTTGTTATAACTTTCAAAATCTAAATTTGCAGTAGATATGAAGTTTGCAATTTACTTAAATTTTTTGTTGTTTTCATGCTGCAAAACAAAGCTGTACTTACCAGAAATCCAGGTCCAGTCTCCTGAAGGCAGATTTTCTGACTTGTGCTGGTTGAAAAAAAAAAAAAAAAGACTAAACACAGGAATTCCGGCCAGTAAAGAGTGTCACGGCTCATTGTGTCCATCAATCACATGACATGATCGCTCAGATGGCCTGGGATACACAGGACTTCCTGTTTTCTGACTGTTTCCTGTTTTTTGAGAAAAAAAAAATCAGAAAACAGGAAGTGCCGTGTTCTCCATGATAAAAATAAAAAATAAAAAGAATGTAAATTGCAAACTTGCTTTATATCACATCTACTGCTGATTTAGATTTTGAAAGTTATAACGACAGCGACACTTTAAGAAGGAGGACTTTTAAAATACTACTGGAAAAATGACTCTTTCCCATATCTCTGGAAAACCCTTTAAGATGGGGTTTACACACAGTATTTTATAGCAGTTTTTTTTTTTATTAGATCCAATTGGATTTAAAAGAAATATAAAGGAGACTTGTACTACTCTTCATGCTGGATCGACTTTTGTCTGTGTGCCCCCAAGGCTGGCTTCACACTGCCTTAAAATTGTGGAAAAAACGCCAATAAAAACGCCATTTTTTTCAATGGGATTGTTCTGGTTGTCTTAAAAAACGCCATTGCTGTGCGTATAGCTTTTTTTTCTGGTGTTTTTTTTTTTACCTTTTGTGGTCTAGCAACTAGGGAGGGAAAAAAAAGGAACCACAAAAAAAAGTAAAAAATGCTAGAAAAGAAATACCAGAAAAAAACCACAATGGTAGTTTTTTTTTTACTTTTTTTTTTTTTTTGGAGGCCTGAAAAATGCCACACAAAAAGCATGTGTGAGGGCATCCTAATGCTGGTTTCACAGATAGCTGTTTTTTATGGAAAACTGTTATTGCAGTTTTTGAGGCAAAACGAGTAATGGGTAAAATAAAGGTCTCCTACCTGGTGGATCCACTTCTGGCTTTTGCTCAAAAACTGCACCACTGCATGTGTGTATGCGGGAAACCAGCACAGGATTAAAGCGACTCTGTACCCACAATCTGACTCCCCCAAACCACTTGTACCTTTGGATAGCTGCTTTTAATCCAAGATCTGTCCTGGGGTCTGTTCAGCAGGTGATGCAGTTATTGTCATAAAAACAACTTTTAATCCGGCAGCGCTGTGTCTAATGGCCGGGGCTTACATTTGTATATGCATTAGGCTGGCACCACCTCTCTGTCCTTCCTCCCCACCCTCCTCATCATTAGGAATGCTCCAGGCAGATTGCTTCCTATTCCCCACCTGTCGCAGCCCGGCACATGGGCTCGATCGTTAATACACCTGTGCAAAGCTCAAACAGCAGTAAATGGGTCATTCCTAATAATGAGGAGGGTGGGGAGGAAGGATGGAGAGGTGGTGCCAGCCTAATGCATATACAAATGTAAGCCCCGCCCGTTAGACACAGCGCTGCTGGATTAAAAGTTGTTTTTATGACAATAACTGCATCCCCTGCCGAACAGACCCCAGGACAGATCTTGGATTAAAAGCAGCTATCTGACGGTACAAGTGGTTTGGGGAGGTCAGATTGTGGGTACGGAGTCGCTTTAAAAACCATTGCACATTTCTGCTTGTGATGGAGGATGAGTGTCTTACAATGATGGAAGTAAAGACCTGCATGAATAATACAGCGATCGATGGTGTCGCTCTGCCCACACAATAATAAAACCATGTAATAGGCTCCTTAACTCAGCACTGATCTACATGATCAGCACTTCCATGGGGCCTAGGTCTGTCAGTGTAATATCACCCTAACTACTCCTTATAATACTTTTTACTGTTATTTGCCGCTAATATAATCAGCCCCAATATAAATAATATAAATTCCTCATAAACTTCTTACATCTAATAGAAAGACATAGCTAGAACTGCTCTCCCCCAGGATGTATTTATACCTAGGACTGGATCTGTAATGGGGGGGTATCCTCTACACCTAGGTGAAAAGGTTTCCACATCAGCACAGAAGGGATTATTTACGGTAAAAGCAGTGAGATTACGGAACTCTCTGCCAGAGCATTTCTGGAGTGTAATAAGATTACAGGTTATAGTCACTAGAGTCTAGAGAAGGGTCTGTGATCCAGATATTAATTCTGGTTGCCAGATTTAGTGTTTAATAGAAAAAACACTCCCGACACCGTCAAACGGGTATAACCGGGCGCAGGTCCAAGGAAGGAAGTAGATGATGAGATAAGAACGGTTTATTGCGCGACCAACACATTTCCAAACTGTATTGGTTTCTATTTCAAGAGTCATGGACTTATGGCCCTTGAAAAAGAAACCAGTACGGTTTGGAAACACGTTGGGTTGCAATAAACACGTTTTTGTCTTATCATCTACTTCCTTCCTTGGTTATGTTAACTCTGAGTCTATTAAAGTTTTCCAAAATTTTTGAAAACAAACATACACAATCTGCATTGTACAAACAAAGTACACTCAAGTATAGAACAGAGAAGCCATGCGCTGATACAAAAACTGACAGAGTAAGAAACGCATAGATAACAGTCCGCTTAATACAAATGGTGAGTCCAGGTTAAACAAATGAATACACAACCCGTCTGGACAGAAGCGAAGCCTCCGAAAAAAGAAAGCACTCAGGACATATCATGAGCTTTCAGCACCAACTAGCGAGCCAGAGCCTGGACCCCTTGCTAGGGAAAAATAGGACACACACAAGACAACACATTCATGACGAGACGTGAAACGAACGTACTTAAGACCAAATGTACTCTGACGGGTAAAGGGAAGGGTAGGGGGGAAGGGAGAGGAAAGGGGGGGTGCTGAGGGGGACAGAAGGAGGAGGGTTGTCAATGGAGCAAAAGATCCTTCCCCACTCGTCCCCAATGCCAGCGGGAAGTGAGAGTCAACACAGCAGATTAGCAAAGTTAGGAGAGTCTACGAACAGAATCCAAGGGTTCCAAACCTGAGAGTAATTTCCGGAGCGATCCTGTACCTCAGCCACCAACTCCTCTGCCCTTTGGATATTTTTGAGTTCGCTATACCATTCGGCCAATGAGGGGGCACGGTCGTCTTCCAGTGCCTCGGGATCACTGTGCGGGCCGCTGCCAGAAAGTGTCTCAGCATGCTTTTTTTCTGACTTGCCAGCGTGCCTGGCAACAGGGACAACAATACGACCTGTGGTGTGTTCCCCAGTGTCTTACCCGAATAAGCCTCATAGACCCTCAGGACCCCCTCCCAGAACGGTCTCAGTTTGGCACAGCTCCACCAGATGTGCAAAATAGAGCCTTCATCTATGTTGCAGCGCCAGCATCTGTCCGATACCTCCGGGTAGAAACGGTGCAGGAGTGTGGGGCACCTACACCACCTGGACAGTATTTTGTAGCCCTTCTCTTTTGAGTGGGAGTCCAGGGACAGGCCATGAGAGAAAGTACAAATCTTAGAGATATCTTCTGTTGAGAAAGTGACATTGAGGTCCCTTTCCCAAGCAGCAAAAAAGGGCGCTGTGGAAGTATTGCAAATGGATAGGAGTAGCGAATACATCCGCGACAGTGTCCCTGGACTCCCCTCGGCAGACAAGATCCAGTGGTCGAATTCCGTCAAGTCAGGGCTCGAGGGGGACCCCATCCGAGAGGCACGCACAAAGGAGCCGAATTGATTATAGGCAAACCATGAGAGCACTCTGTCAGGGCATTGGGCTTGGAGGTTGGGTAAAGAGGGGACAGAGGACATTACTCCAAGATGGTGGAGCCTAGGAGCATCCGCTCGTGCCCACAGCAAAAATAATTGGCTGGTGAGGCCAGGTGGGAAGGATGAGTTAGAGAATAATGGGGTCATAGGACCCGGGCTGAAAGATAACCGATGTCGAGTCACCCATTTGTCCCAGATGCAAAACGTGTGCCTAGTCAGATAGGCCCAAGAGGGCCAGGAGTCTCTGCCAGTTTTGGTGATCCACGGGGCCCCACTGAGATCGATGGACGCAATTTGTGATTCCACGTCAACCCATTGCTTAGCCGTCGTCCCCCGTCTCCAGTCGACGATCCTGGAAAGGACAGCCGCCTCATGGTAGAGCCGCAAGTCAGGTAGGACGGTCCCCCCCCTGAGTTTAGGTTGCGTGAGAATTTGGGTTTTAATCCTAACTTTACCGTTTCCCCATACATACTGGGAGAATGCTCGTTGCAATTGTTTAAAGTAGGCTGCAGGGACAGTGATCGGGACGGTCTGAAAAACATACAGAAAGCAAGGGAGTACATCCATTTTGAGGACATTCATACCAGGAAAGGAACTTACGGTGGTAGGCCTGCAACATGTCCAGAGTTTTCCGGTGCATGGGAAGGTAATTCAGAGTGAACAAAAGCTCCAGTCTGGCTGGGATCTGTATCCCTAGGTATTTTATTGAGTAACCAATAACCAATTAACCTTAAAATTGCTCAACCTACCGAAGATAGTAAATTCGTGGAGGACGGAGGGAATAGTGATGTGCGGTTGTGTTACATATAGCAATAGATCGTCGGCAAACAGGGCAAGCTTGTGATGACGGTGCCCCAGCACCACCCCCCTCACGTCCGAGTTAGTCCGCAGTGTGATGGCCAAATGCTCCATGACGAGTATGTACAACAGGGGCGACAAGGGGCACCCCTGTCGCGTTCCGTTTTTTATGTGAAAGGCCTCCGACAGGATCCCATTGGTCCGCACACGTGCGGTAGGGCTGGAGTGTAAAGCCATGACTCTCGAAATTAAGTCATCACCCAGTCCCATTTGAGCCAGTGTAGCTGACAGGAATTCCCATCGGACCCTGTCGAAGGCCTTCTCTGCGTCAACTGAAAGCAAGCACAAGGGAACACCAGCCGACCTCGCGTGAGAGATCAGGTTAATAGTGCGTGAGGTGTTATCCCGTGCCTCCCTACCCGGGACAAACCCCACCTGATCAACATGAATGACCTGTGGGATAATAGAGTTGAGGCGGACGGCCAGTAATTTGGAGAACAGCTTAACATCACAGTTGATCAACGATATTGGCCTGTAATTGCCACACTGGGTGGGGTCCTTCCCGGGCTTGGGGAGCACAGACACGTGGGCTTCCAGGGATTGCCGGGGAAAGGGAGTAGTAGCTGAGATCTCATTGAAAACTCTAGTGAGGAAAGGAGTGAGGAGACCCTTGAAGGCCTTAAAGAAAGCTGCGGTATACCCGTCTGGCCTGGGGCTTTTGCCGTTTTTCAAGGAGGCCACTGCAGTGGTGAGCTCCTCTACAGAGAATGGTAAGTTGAGGGCCTCTCTCGATTCCTCACTAATCACCGGCAGAGCTGTCGTCTCAATGTAGTCTCTGATTTTGGCCTCTAACCGAGAAGGGGGAAGATCAGCAAAATGACCTCTCAGAGAATATAGAGAGCGATAGAAATCCCGGAAACAATTCGCGATCTGTCTAGGGTCATGCAGGGATGCCCCAGATGGCGATTTTATGAATGGAATGTATGTGGTGGAGGAGCGTGGGTGTATGTATCTCGCTAGTGCCCTACCACATTTATTGTCATTTGCATAGAGGTAGCTCCGGAACCTAATTCTCTGGTTAGTGTCGGCTTCAGTTATGAGAGCTTTAAGGCGCTCTCGCACTGATGTCAGTTCATGTAAAAGGGTCGGGTCAGGCCGGAGCTTGTGAGCTTTGGACAGGTCTGCTAACTCATTTGTTAGTTTATTGATTTTAAGCCCTTTGTCCCTCTTGAGGCGAGCTCCCTGTTGGACAAATACGCCCCTGAGTTCGCACTTTAAGGCCTCCCATTGCACCGGAAGAGAAGTGGAATCATGTTCATGCACCCTAAAGAATTCAGTTGTGGCGGATTCAACTGCCGCCTTGCAAGCCACGTCGCGTAGGAGAGCCTCATTGAGTCTCCAAGTCCATTCTCTAGGGGTCCCATCGGATGGAATCAAAGTCAGGAATATTGTCGCATGGTCTGACCACACCGCCTGTCCAATGGAGGCATTGGGACTGAGAGTAAGGGCACGATGAGAAAGGAAAAACATGTCTATCCTGCTGTGAGACAGGTGGGCCGGAGAGTAGTAAGTGTAGTCCTTGTCTGTAGGGTGTAACACCCTCCAAACATCCACCAGCTGATGAGCACACAATGTTCGCTGAGCCATGGTCACTGCAGCCTTGGGTACCACCGATCTCCCAGCAGAACAGTCCAGAGTCGGGTCTAGTGTCATGTTAAAGTCACCCCTGATAATTAATATACCCTCCAGGAACGAGTCTAGATCTAGGAGTATGTCACGCAACGCCCTCCCTTGGTCGGAATTTGGTAGATACAGGTTACCAATAGTGTATACTGTTGAGGCTATTCGCAATTTGACACAAGCAAACCTACCCTGAGGGTCCAACTTGGAGTCCAGGAGAGTGTGCTGCAGTGATCTATGGAGCGCAATGGAGACTCCCCTCGACTTAGAATCCGGGTTGGTGCTGTGATACCAATGCGAATAGTAGCGAGTCTGCAGCCGAGGCACATGACCGGTCCGGAAATGGGTCTCCTGCTACAAGAGAACATGAACATGTTGTTTATGCATGGCATAGGAAACATGGGAGCGTTTAGAGGGTTCATTGAACCCCCTCACATTAAGTGAGGCAAACTTCAGGGAAGAGGCCGCCATTAAAGATGTCTGAGGGAGGTAAAATTGGACCAGGGGGCTAGGAGAATACTGTAGGGGGGGGGGGGGGGAAGGGGGGGGGGAGACACACAGAGGAAGGGCACAACGCAAAGACTAGGACAAGACACACACACAAGAGACAGGACAACAATTAGACAAACCAAGGGCGCACAGGGGGTCCCCGGAACTGTAGAGTACTAAACTCTACAGAAATAAATGTAAACGACAAGCGCTCAAGGCGCTACAACTAGAGAGGAGCCTGACTACCAATAACAGTAGCAGCCTCCCCCACGAGGTCATTAACAATTTGCTTGAACTGAAGGAATAAACCCCAGCAAAAAATAGGGAGGTAAAACCCTCCACCCTCCCTTCAATAGGTATCCCTCCCCCACCCGCAATGAAAGTGCTCATTCCAACCGCTGTGCTCTCAAGTGAAAATTACACTACCCCTGATAACTCTTTCTGCTCTAACATGACAAATATGCAACAACAGGGGCTGACAAAAAAAATAGATGAAAATAAGGAGCTAAAAAAAAGGGGAACTGTACGCTCAACATGGTGACATAGTACGAGTAGGGGGAGCAACACCCAAGCAACAAAACAGTCCCCTCTCCATGGACCGTGCAGTAAATGCAGGACAAAGCACAGTTCTTAGCCCTCCGCATCCATCTGATCATTGCGTGCTCGAGCAGGTCCTCTCTGGTCTGGAAGAGGGGGAATCAGGCACCAATCTGGCAGAGTCAGTGGAGGCAAATTCAGGGCATCCAAGAATGGAGGGAGCTCCGCCGGATCCTTCAGAGTAAGGCGTTTCCCGCCATGGCGTACAGCAAGATGAAAAGGAAATCCCCAGGTGTATGGAATCTTCCTCTCCGTCAGCAATTGTAGCAGGGGTCTTAGCGCTCGGCGCTGTGACAGGGTATGGCGGGATAAATCTTGCAGGAAGGTGATCGTGGCGCCATCAAAGTCAATAGTCTCTACCGACCTAGATTTGCGCATAATTTCTTCTTTGATGGGAAAGTGGTGTAACCTGCATATAACATCCCGAGGTCTATTAGGATCGGGGTTCACTGGGCCCAGAGCCCTATGTGCCCTGTCTATGTCCATGTCTTTAGAGACCGGCCTTTGTAACAGCATGCTGAAAATCCCCTGAAGCGTGGGAATAAGGTCAGAAGATTGCGTCGCCTCCGGCAAACCCCGGATTCTTATGTTGTTGCGCCTGCTTCTATTCTCATTATCATCATGCAGGCGGTAGAGCTGGGCAATATGTAGGTCATGGGATTTTGTGGTAGCTGCAATATTAGTCACCTGCCGAGACAAGGACGACTGGTCAGCTGCAAGTTCCTCAACTCTGGTTTCTGTCTCTTGTATAGCATTTTTAATGGAGCTCAGCTCCTGCTTATATGAGTTCTCCAAACGTTGAATAAATTGCTCCATTTCCCCTCTGGTTGGAAGGGATTTCATGTGTTTCTGCCAGTCCCATGGTGAGGAGGAGGAGAGGGGTGCAGAGGACAGAGAAAGGGACCCTGTATTCGGTGCAGAGGCCGGGGACGCCATGTGGCCTAGTGAAAATGGCGCCGCCATCGGCGACAGTCCTTCCTTGGTTATACCTGTTTGAAGGTGTCGGGAGTGTTTTTTTTCTATTGTTTCTATCCTCTGTGGATATTGGGAGTGGCTGCAGTCTGTTACTGCCTACATGAGAGTTGTGCCTCTGCTGTATGTACAGCTCGCACAGAGTTACCTGCCCCAGTACACACTGATCCTCGCCATGGAGCGCTGTCCTTTGGTTTCTGGCTAGATTTGAAGTATGGGAGAAATTCTTCTCCTAAATTGAGAAAATTTGGCTTCTATGTCATGGTTTTTTTTTGCCTTCCTCTGGATCAACAGCTTTTTTCAGCCTTAGGGTTGTATTACACGGCCGATTACTAATGTAAATGAGCAGTGATCTGCTAGATCGGCACTCGCGGACTGAGCCTATTACACAGCTTGATAAGTGTGCAGCAAGGGCTGTGTGTGTATATATATATATATATATATATATATATATATATATATATATATATATATATATATATATAGCGATGTTAGGGATAGTCCGAACCTGCCGAGGTTCGCGTTCGTACGGACCTGAACACTCGGCAATGATTCCCGCTGTCTTCCACCTCCGTGGAGAGGGTGGATACAGCCGGAGGACCGCCTGGAAAACTGGGATACAGTCATAGCCATAGGCTATGTATCCATAGTCCTCCGGCTGTATCCACCCTCTCCACGGAGGCTGCAGACAGCGGGAATCATTGCCGAGAGTTCAGGTTCATACGAACCCGAACCTCAGCAGGTTTAGACCATCCCTATTTAAAAATCTCCAGTCTTCCAGTACTTATCAGCTGCTGTATGTCATGCAGGGAGTGGTGTATTCTCTCCAGTCTGACACAGTGCTCTCTGCTGCCACCTCTGTCCATGTCAGGAACTGTCCAGCGTTGTAGCAAATCTCCATAGAAAACCTCTCCTGCTCTGGACAGTTCCTGACATGGACAGAGGTGGCAGCAGAGAGCACTGTGTCAGACTGGAAAGAATACATCACTTCCTGTATGTCATACAGCAGCTGATAAGTACTGGAAGACTGGATATTTTTTTAACAAAAGTTATTTACAAATCTACATAACTTTCTGCCACCAGTTGATGTAAAAACATGTTTCCCTCTTGAGTATCCCTTTAAGTACAGTAAACAAATCTTAATCGCAACGATACATAAATGATTCAATGTGAGTCACATCTAATAAACGGTAACATGAAAAAAAACAATCTCCTTACATGTCTAACGTACGCACGTTTTTCCATCCTCGGAGTGTTTCTATTCACTGAAAGCAAGCAGAGGTTATGGAAATGGCTGAAAAGTGATCAGAAAGTTGCAGAACTTTATATATGGGACTTGCTTATCTGAATCCCCTTTAAGGGCTTCGATTTTGCACTTTAAAAAACCCCACAAATACACGGTCGGCTTCAGATTTTGTGCTCTGGAGAGATGCCAGAACTCGGTGTTTATAGAGCGAGTAAGATTTGTTAGATATCTCGGTGAATCATAGAAGATAAGTTATGGATGATGCGAGTACTGACAAGGTTAACTAGGGGCATGGTGCTACCTGTGTGTGTAGAGGGGGTATACGGCGGTGTATATAGGTCAGTGTATATGTCCTCCCTCGTTTCTGGCCGCAGATACTGCAGTATGATGAGATGGCGAGGTCTCTTCGCTCTGTTTCCATGACGACCACTGGGCTTATTCCATGTTGGCTTGATAGAGAGCTGAGCTGCATCGTTCTACGTAACACTCTCCATCCTCCCTCAATACCTATTACTCTCGCTCCAGCCCACTTTTTATCACTGTCTCCTTCTTATACCATTCCGGTTTCCACTGTCCCCAATTCCCGACTTCATCTCCCTCAGATTCTCTCCATGAAAACGGATTACTGCTGACGACTCAGGAGGTAGGTGGCAGCCCCCCCCCTCACTAAGACAAAACCCTCGCTGGGATCATCTGGTGTAGGTGGATCGGGGGTTACGGAGGTGGGAGTGTGTGTGTGTGTGTCATGCCTCGGCTCCTCACAATGGCTAACTTGACCTTTGATGTCCGTCGACTTATTAAAGCTGATCCTCAGCTCCGTCATCTGTGTGATCTCATCATCCACTAGAATAGATCATGACTTTTTTTTGTTGTTGTTTATCCCCAGGGCCTGTCCTTCACCGCCAGCCTGTGCGCTCCTATAGTCCTTGCCAAAATGACCAGCAGTGACGGCGATTCGTTGGAACCGCTACTCGGTCCTCTCGAACTGGAGTGCAAGATATGTTACAATGGATTTGATACCAGACAACACCGACCTAAAGTTCTTGGTTGTGACCACCGCATGTGTGCCCGCTGCCTGAAGAAGATGGCCTCGAACTGGCCTCAAAGCCCGCCTGCTACCATATGCTGCCCGTTCTGCCGTCAAGAAACTGCGCTGCCGGAGGACCTCCACCTCTTACCGGATGACAGCGGCCTCTTGTCCAAACTCAGCTGCCACGAATGGATCCACAGACGGGGTTGCACTGTGGCGCCAGAGGTCCTTTTGAGTCCCGGGGACTTGTGTCCTAATTCGTCAGAGTGCCTGGTCATCACCATCATGGAGGTCTCCGATGAGGCTCCTGAGCCCGGGGAGCAAACTCCGGTGCTAGACATCCTAAGGGTGAAGATATCGTCGAGTCTATCGTGGCTTCCTGGATGGTGTGTCCCCTTCCGCTGCTGTCCTTGCAGGCCTGTGCCACGACTCCTGCTAGGGTTCCTGTGCCTCGTCTATATCAGTTCGCTGCCCCTGGGTGTTTATCTCATGATGACTGGGCATCTACTGGGCATCATCCTGGTTAGTTTAGTGCCCTGCACCCTAATTCTCAGTCTTCTCTGCTATTGTTTCTGCCATGAGCTAGCTACCTGCCTTTCTGACTAACACGGACTCGAACCCTGTGCAGCCAACACTGATTGTGTAAAAAAAAAACTGTGTCACCAGCATCCTTTCACCTTCACTGACAGTGCCAAGCCTATGCCTCTAATACACATTGGTGTGCCAAGCCCATGCCCTATTACTATTCCATATGTCCTATAAACCATATCATCAGCCATGACTGTGTGCTTGCACGTCGGGAACGCCATCCCGCCACCCACTCTATCACTACTACTACTACTATGCTATGTTTGCTTCTAATCATATCACAAGTTACTGATCAAATTCCGACTACTATTTTTAGCAACCGCGATTGGTGTTACGTTACTTTCCTTTGGTTATGAAGCTGCGATATCAATTTTATTCGTCATCTGCTATTTATACAGACACTTTATTACATTTTTCAGTACCAGCGGCCATTTTGATCACCATAGCGGACATGGTCAATGGTAGGAAAACTAGTCGATGACCCATACAGTGAATCCTTTGTATTGGCCATCACATCATGCTAAATCAGGGGCTCTCCAGCTTTTGCAAAACTACAACTCCCATCATGCCTGGACAGCCTTTGGCTGTCCAGGCATGATGGGAGTTTTAGTTTTGCAAGGTCCCCTACCCCTGTGCTATATGTTCCATAAAACCCATCAACACTAACAAAGGCAATAAGAAAACCAACTCAGCGAACATTTCCGAGCCAAAACCTGTTGCGTTAAGGAGGCACTCCGGCGCGTCCATCATCATCATGCATGCAAGAGCATCAGGAGATTAGCATCAGTATTACTAATACCATTGTTTTTGCATAAAGTAATATGCAAAAAAAAAAGTTGTGTACTGAGATTTATCTATAGAGAATGGAATATATTGTGCAAACTATAGTCTATTATAAGAAAGTTAGTGGCGCTTTCCTGAGTGGGATGCGGTTTTAATAGTTCAGGATGTTAATAGGCAAGGGCTACGGCTTCCCATATTTATATGTATACTGGTATATTTTATTATCCATGCTAGCAAAATGATGTTGCAGATAAAGTGAGTTTATTTTCTATTATTGTGTATGCGTATTTCTTATGTTGGAAAATTAGGTTTTAGGCAATGTTCACACAAGTTTTTTTTGCTTGTTGGTTTTTGGACATTTTTTTAGTGCCAAAACTCGGACGGTTTTTGAAAATTTGCACAAAATGGCTGCATTTTGGTGGCAAAGTGATGGCCGTCACATAAAAGAGTGGCCAAATAAGGCTTTGTGTGAACATAGCCTCAGGCTATGTTCACACAACATATTTTAGTAACTGTGGCCGTAAATAAAGAGCATGATCATTATTTACAGCTGTAATGATTAAATATGGCTGTATTCTGCCTCAAAAAAAAAAAGTTCTGTGAATATACCCTTAAAGGGAACCTGTCACCCCCCGTGCCTGGGTGACAGGCTCCCGACCCCGTTAGAGCCCCATATACTCACCTAATCCCGCCGGGTCCCGCTTCTGGAGGTGGTCGGGTGACGGAGATCTCAGTCGCTGCAGCCCGGCGCGCGCGCTGAGAGATGAGTCCAACACCCATAGAGAATGACGGAGCGCTGGACTCTCCTGTCATTCTCTATGGGTGTTGGACTCATCTCTCAGCGCGCGCGCCGGGCTGCAGCGGCTGAGATCTCCGTCACCCGACCACCTCCAGAAGCGGGACCCGGCGGGATTAGGTAAGTATATGGGGCTCTAACGGGGGGTCGGGAGCCTGTCACCCCGGCACGGGGGGTGACAGGTTCCCTTTAAAGGGATTATCCAGCGCTACAAAAACATGGACACTTTCCCCCGCTCTTGTCTCCAGCTCAGGTGTGGTTTGCAGTTAAGCTCCATTTACTTCAATGGAACTAAGTTTGAAACCCCACCCAATCTGTAGACAAGAGAGGGGGAAAAGTGGCCATGTTTTTGTAGCGCTGGATAACCCCCTTAAGGCCGTATTACACAGAACAATTATTGGCCGTTTTTGGCCGATAATCATTACATGTAATAGAAGGCAATGATCAGCCAACATGAACTATGTCGGCTGATCGTTGCAGTCACTTGTCTTTCAACATGTTGAAAGACAGATGACTCATATAAAAGCGATTTGCTGCCGTCGCTCCGTGTTCCCACACAGAAAGGCTATAATCACACACTGCTGAAATTTAATGGATGGCCGCCATTTAACCGCAAGTAATGTCCGTTATTTCAAAACAACGACTGTTCTATAATAAGTGAGCAAAAATACTGTGTGGGAACATGGCCTTAAAGTGGGTTTTCATGGACTTATTCGAATAATTGATGGCCTATCTACGGGATGGGCCGTCAAATGCTGATCTGCAAGAGTGGCAACATCCAGCAGCCAACCAATCAGCTGTCTGGTGTATAGAGTAAACTCTGCTGGAAGTCTGGTGCCATTCATTATATAGTGGTGTCACTGGAACTGCAACTCAGCTCCAATTGAGGTAAATGGGAACTGAGCTGCAGTTACCTGTGGCCAACACTATAAAATCATGATGGAAACATGGCCTACCTTTAAAAACCATTTACCTGTTTAGTTAATATAAATATAATATAATAATATGAGCCTGTAGCAGTAGATGGCCTGAGCCTGTAGTAGTAGATGGCCTGAGCCTGTAGTAGCAGGTGGCCTGAGCCTGTAGTAGCAGATGGCCTGAGCCTGTAGTAGCAGATGGCCTGAGCCTGTAGTAGCAGATGGCCTGAGCCTGTAGTAGTAGAGGGCCTGAGCCTGTAGTAGTAGATGGCCTGAGCCTGTAGTAGTAGAGGGCCTGAGCCTGTAGTAGTAGATGGCCTGAGCCTGTAGTAGTAGAGGGCCTGAGCCTGTAGTAGTAGATGGCCTGAGCCTGTAGTAGTAGATGGCCTGAGCCTGTAGTAGCAGATGGCCTGAGCCTGTAGTAGTAGATGGCCTGAGCCTGTAGTAGTAGATGGCCTGAGCCTGTAGTAGTAGAGGGCCTGAGCCTGTAGTAGTAGATGGCCTGAGCCTGTAGTAGTAGAGGGCCTGAGCCTGTAGTAGTAGATGGCCTGATTTTAGTGATCGGTGCTGGCTAAGAGAGCCTTCCCATGGCTTGATCAGTTGTGTGTCTGACCACATGAACGGCTGCTGGGTTGTTCGCTCAGCCTTTGCTACAACCAGCTGTCAGCCATAATCCTCTAGTATACAAGGAGATTGGCGGCCAATGATCTGGTCGCTAACCATATTATTTCAGCATGCTTAGTCAATAATGACCCCGTGGAACAGGACCCTCAGATCCCCAGTAGCAACTACAGAACTCTCATTTCTAGTCTGAAGACAATGTTACCTTCGGCTAATGTGTCAGTGGAGGCAATTGTGCACAATATCAATTCTCCTACAGTAAAGAGTCAAAGAAAGGTGGTGGTGTTGGGCTGCGCTCTAGGACGCCTCACCACTCTTTCCTCTTCTCTATGAATATTCTGTGCTGCCGGGCTTCCTGACGCCTCCCCTTCCTGGTCCGTAAATGCGCCGCTGCTGTCAACAATGGCAAATGCAGTAAGCTCACAGCCTCTGCCATTTGTTGTGCATGGACAGACTGGAAACATAGAGCAGGGGGCCGGGCAGCACAGATTATTCATATAGAAAACAGAGGAGGAAGTAGTGGTGAGGCGTGGCAGAGTGACACGAATGATGAGCCACAACTTCTCTTTGACTCTTCTTTACAGTAGGAGAATTGATATAGTGCACCATTGCCTCCATTGACACATTAACCAAAGGTAAGATGCTCACTAGTGGACTTCCACCACCACCACGGGTCGGGTCCAAATGCGGATGACAGATTCCCTTTATTGGTGTCTTCTAGAAATAGTGCCACTCTTGTCCTCAGGTTATGTGTGGTTTTGCAGCTCAGGTTTTGTTGAAGTATAGTGTAATACACTGCACAAACTGGGGACTTTCTGGATTCTTCTCTATAAGCAGAGGGGCGCTGTAAAGAATGGCACTAGCTTTGGAGGTCTTTAAGTCACCGTATATTAAAGCGGATCATTAAGGCCCATGTGCAGTGTTCAGACAAGTGATGCCCAGAGGCCTTCCTAATGATGAGGAGAGGGGGGAGGAGGGACGGAGGGGCATCGCAGGCCTAGGGTACATACACTCTAGGCCACACCAATTTGACACAAGGCTGCAAGTTTAAAAGTAGTTTTTTAGGACAATAACTGCATCACCTCCTGAACGGACCCCAGGACAGATCTTTGATAAAAAGCAGCAATCTGACTGCACGAGCGGTTTGGGGGGCAGATTGTGGGTAGTCACTTTAAATGATCATCCACTAATCTGAGCTGCAGTGGTTCTCCAGGTAGATGGGAAAACAGGGAAGCCTTTCCTCTATACTTTTTTTTTTTTTTTTTTTTTTACTTTTGGGGTTTCTTTTAAGTAAATAAAAAAACAACAAAAACATCATATGTACAATAAATCGACCTGGGTGGATCTAGCCATAGAAAATAGCAATTGTCATACAGAAATGGCACCTTAAACAGATGGAAACATTGGCTTATTACACAAGGCAATTATTGGCTTTTCTAAAGGGAAAAAAAAAAAAAAAAGTTCGATGTATTATTATTCATTTCTGCAATGTTAGAAAAACAGCATCAATATATTACAGATGATGAGCAGATGAAAAAGTTTTCATTCTCTGAAGAACAAAAGAAGTAGGTGAGGAAGGGAAACACTACGTATAAAGTATATGAAGTGGGGGTTTTCATTATACGGTGATTAAAGGATTATACCGTTTCCAGGCTTCTCTGTTTCATGTAAAAGGGCAAAAGAAATCCGTGGTTGAGAACAGATGAGATCTCAGTGTTCAGACCCCATCAATCAAGAACTCGAACCCATTCTCTTGTATGAGTGAAGGGAGTCGCACTACACGCTGGCTCCTGGTCATGAGACTGGGAATCGCCATGTAGTCCTAAGCTAAGTGTCTGATCGGTGTGGAGCCCACCAACCCAACGCCGTTATATTCCCAGGCACCGGCCCGGACTGAAGCACTAGAGGCGGGCTCTTTGATGCGGCTCCATTACATTCAATGGAGCCGCACCATAGAGGGGTGGGGGGGGGGGGGGAGTTTCTCCCACTGGGGGCAGCCGGCCCGCCTCTAGTGCTTCACCCCCGGCCAGCGCTCAGTAATACACCAGTGCCGTGTGTGGGGAAAAAAGGACGGCGGCACCAGCTTCCCCGTGCCGAGGGCCGTTCTATTCATGTGCAAAACTTAAAGGGGTTATCCAGCGCTACAAAAACATGGCCCCTTTTCCCCCTACTGTTGTCTCCAGTTCAGGTGCGGTTTTCAACTAAGCTCCATTTACTTCAATGGAGCGGAGTTTCAAAACCCCACCCAAACTGGAGACAACAGTAGGGGGAAAGTGGCCATGTTTTTGTAGCGCTGGATAACCCCTTTAAAGCAAATGTACTGATGGTACAATTGCTTTAATATATATTAAGATTTCTAACGGTAAAAAGGTGAAGATTTTCGGCTGTGAATTTACATGTCACCCAGAACATTTACAGCCTTTCTGTGCCATGTGAAAGCCGCCTTTATCTAGATGTGCCATGTTTGACAGCGGCGTAGCTATTCATAGCTCGGTTAACTCACGGCCTATTCTGCATTCATCTTCAAGAGTAAATATGCCATAGACTATCATGGTGTAGATTCAGCAAAAGGCACGGGGGAATAAAGCCGGGTGTAGGTGGCACATCAAAAACTCCTTCTATTAATAGTCATAAAATACACTGAATAGGCACTTTCTAACTTCTTGGGAACATTTGCACATATTGGCCCCTGGCATTCAGCCTCTTTAAGATACCAAGGGCATTGCCAGCATGTTAAATAGATGAAAATATAGTCAGAGATTATATAGCTATATTTAATATTATGTAAAGGCGAGCGGCATTGTGGCTGAAATGCTATCTATAAATAAATCCCCTTGAGCATAGGACATTCACATTAAGCAGCTCTAGCTGTGCAAGAAACAAAGGTCAGAACATCTCGGTACATTCTGCATAAAAGCCTTACCTGAAAATCTTACAGGCTTCCCGTAGACCTGATAATACAGCGCATAACATTATCTCCGCACCCCGGCCAGATGCTTCTCTAGTCACCATGGCAGGACTAGCCACGGGCTCCATGTATAAATCTACTTAGGAAAGAAAGGAAGCAGCTAGACGGGAAAAGAGGGAAAAGAGAGAACATGAGATGGGTTTCACATTTGTCAATGTCACGGCTATGTAGTGGCCATACTGCATCATGTCAAGTACCAAACAATGCTCCGCGCTGGAGAAAGCCGAACGTATACCAATATAGCTGGGAACAATGGCCACAGAACTCCTAGAAACAACAGAGTCATCCATTATTATTATTATTATAATGGATGGTTAAAACATTTAACCCTTTGAGGACTGGGCCAAAAAATGACCCAGTGGACGGCGACAATTTTTATTTTTGCGTTTTCGTTTTTTCCGCCTCCCCTTCTAAGAGCTCTAGCACTTTCAGTTTTCTATCTACAGGGCCATGTAATGGCTTGTTTGTTACAGGAATAGTTGTACTTTATAATGGCGTCTTTCATTCTACCATAACATGTATGACGGAATTCCAAATATATTATTTATGAAGATATAAATTGGTGAAATAGAAAAAAAATAATTTTTGGGGGGGTTCCAGTGTCTACGTAATGCACTATATGGTAAAAGCGACATGATACCATTATTTTATAGGACAGTCCGAACACAACCATATGCAGGTTACACAGATTCTCTTATGTTTTAATTTTTAATTTAATCCTTTTTTTTGCAATTAAGTATTAATAAAAAAAGCCTATTGTGACACTTATAACGGTTTTAGCTTTTCACCTACGGGGCTGCATGGGGTGTCATGTTTTGCGCCATGATATATACTTTTTATTAATACCATATGTGTGTAGATCGGATGTTTTGATCACTTTTTATTTTATTTTTTTATATATAATGCAAAAAAAATAATCTGCAATTCTGGCACTTTTCCCCCCCGCTTTTCGTTTACGTCATTTGCCGTGAGGGATGGTGATTGTTATATTTTAATATATCGGACAATTACGCACGCTACGGTGTATAATATGTTTATTTATTTAAAGTGACTCTGTACCCACAATCTGACCCCCACAAACCTCTTGTACCGTCAGATAGCTGCTCTTAATCCAAGATCTGTCCTGGGGACCGTTCGGCAGGTGATGCAGTTATTTCCTAAAAAAAATACTTTTACTCCCTTAAGGACCGAGGCAATTTTGATTTTTGCGTTTTCGTTTTTTTCCTCCTTGTGCATAAAAGGCCATAGCAGTTGCATTTTTCCACCTAGAAACCCACATGAGCCCTTGTTTTTTGCGTCACTAATTGTACTTTGCAATGACAGGCTGAATTTTTGCATAAAGTACACTGCAAAAGCAGGAAAAAATTCAAATGTGTGGTGAAATTGAAAAAAAAAAACAACACATTTTGTGTATTTAGTGGATTTGTGTTTTTACGCCGTTCGCCCTGGGGTAAAACTGACTTGTTATATATGTTCCACAAGTCGTTACGATTAAAACGATATGTAACATGTATAACTTATATTGTATCTGATGGCCTGTAAAAAATTAAAACCATTGTTAGCAAATATACGTTCCTTAAAATCGCTCCATTCCCAGGCTTATAGCGCTTTTATCCTTTGGCCTATGGGGCTGTGTCAGGTGTCATTTTTTGCGCCATGATGTGTTCTTTCTATCGGTACCTTGATTGCGCATATACGACTTTTTGATCGCTTTTTATTAACATTTTTCTGGATTTGATCCGACCAAAAATGCGCAATTTTGCACTTTGGGATTATTTTTGCACTTACGCCGTTTACCGTGCGAGATCAGGAATGTGATTAATTAATAGTTTGGGCGATTACGCACGCGGCGATACCAAACATGTTTATTTATTTATTTATTTTTATTAATAACCTGGGAAAAGGGGGGTGATTCTGACTTAGGGGAGGGGGCTTTTTATTGACAACAACACTTTTTTTTTAAACTTTTACACTTATACTAGAAGCCCCCCTGGGGTTAGGGTTATTCCCCCTGGGGTTAGGGTTATTCCCCCTGGGGGACTTCTAGTATAAGTGCTTTGATCTCTCATTGAGATCTCTGCAGCATAGATATGCTGCAGAGATCCATGAGATAGGCACTCGTTTACTTCTGGCTGCTGCAGCCGGAAGTAAACGAGTGCCGAGCCGGGATCAGCTCCATTACAGCGCTGACACCCGGCCGGCACAGACACCGGGATCGTTGTCCCGGAGGAGCGATCTCCCCACTAGACACCAGGGATGACGCTGCAAACGGTAATCGGATGCAGCTGTCAACTTTGACAGCTGCATCCGATTACTGTATTAGCGGGCACGGCGATCGGATCGTGCCCGCTAATACCCGGGGTCCCGGGCTACAAGCGGCACCTGGGACCGCAGCGGTTCAGAGCGCGGCCCCGCTCTGAACGTCCTTAACGACCGCAGGGCGTAAATATACGCCCACGGTCGTTAAGGGGTTAAACTTGCAGCCCTGTGCCAAACGGGAGTATCTGTGCCCTAACTTTGCACCACCTCTCTGTCCCTCCTCCCCACCCTCCTCATCATTAGGAATGCTCCAGGCAGATTGCCTCCTATTCCCCACCTGTGGCAGCCCGGCACATGGGCTGGATCGTTAAGGACCTGTGCAATGTTCAGCATGGAGAAAATGTTTTAGTGGCATTCCTAATGATGAAAAGGGGAGGATTGTGCAAAGTTAGGGCACAGATACTCCCTTTTGGCACGGGCTTCAAATTTAAAAGTATTTTTTTAGGACAATAACTGCATCACCTGCCGAACGGACCCCAGGACAGATCTTGGATTAAAAGCAGCTATCTGAAGGTACAAGTGGTTTGTGGGGGGGGGGGGGATGGGGGGGGTGTCAGATTGTGGGTACAGAGTCGCTTTAATTATTTTTATATGTTTTATTTATATTATGGGATAGGGGGTGATTTTAATCTTTATTGGGGGAGAGGCTTTGGGGTATTTTTAAAAACATTTAAACTTTTTTTTAAGTTACTGTAGGGGACTATTACCTGCAATCTTTAGATTGCATACACTGGTCAGTGGTACGCCATAGGCATAGCATTGATCAGTGTGATAGGCTGTGGCAGACTCAATGAGCAGATCGGACCGCACCGGAGGAAGGTAAAAGACCTCCGGCGGTCCAACAAAATGATCAGGACCCCCGCAGTTAGACTGCGGGGGTCCCAATCGGTAAGTGAGAGGAGCTGCTTCTGTCACTTACACTTAAACGCTGCAATCATGGTGTTTAATGGGTTAATGACAGGCTGCAGCGCGATCGCTGTAGCCTGTCATTAACGGTGAGGGCCGGGCTACTGAACGCAGCCGACCCCATCTGCTATGAAGCTTCATAACCCAGGACGTACCTGTACGCCCAGGGTGGTCTGGTGACAGGCGGACAGTTCGTTCAGGTACATCCTAGGTCATCTAGGGGTTAAAATGCATAGCACCGAATGAGGATAAATAATCCTGGCACACTATCTCATTCTACGTTTAATGCAGAGACACCTAATGTTGAAGAAAAAAAAAAGGGTTTTAAATCAACTGGTGTCAGAAAATTATATAGATTTGTATATTACTTCTATTAAAAAAAAATCTCCAGTCTTCCAGTACTTATCAGCTGCTGTATGTCCTGCAGTAAGTAATGTATTCCTTTTAGTCTGACACAGTGCTCTCTGCTGCCACCTGAGTAGTAGGAAAACACCATAGAAAGCCTTTAATGCTTTGGACAGTTCCTGACATGGACAGAGGTGGCAGCAGAGAGCACTGTGTCAGAGTGGAAAGAATATATAATTTCCTGCAGGACATACAGCAGCGGATAAGTACTGGAAGACTTGAGTTTTTTTTATATAGAAATTATTTACATATCTGTATAATACCAGTTAATTTGAAACTTTTGTTTTCTCTCTGAGTAATGTTTAGTATATTAACAACAAGATCCTACATAGATACCAGCACTATCACTGGCATATGCTTGAAGATCAAAGAAACTTATAGCACATTACCACACCCAAATAAAAAAAAAAACTGCCTATGTGTCCTATATGCAGAATCCTGATTCCTGTGCAAAAGATTTGTAAATTACTTCTATTAAAAAGATCTCAAGTCTCCCAGTACTTATCAGCTGCTGTATGTCCTGCAGGAAGTGATGTATTTTTTCCAGTCTGACACAGCGCTCTCTGCTGCCACCTCTGTCCATGTCAGGAACTGTCCAGAGCAGTAGCAAATTCCCACAGAAAACCTCTCCTGCTCTCCAGACTGAGAAAAAATTTACCACTTCCTGTAGGACATAGAACAGTTGATAAGTACTGGAAAACTGGAATTTTTTTTATCCCAAGACAAAGACTAACTGGGGGGAACCTACCTTATGTTGAAAGAATTATAAGCTGATGATCAGCTACTCGGCTGATCGTTGTCTTATTACATGGGGCGATATCTGTCTTATATGGCCCGTGTAATAGGGTCCTTATGCTTCACATTCTTCCAGCTCAAATGGTAATAATGCCCCCTTGGTGTCTCACACAGTAAAGTGGGTAAGTGGATGGGTTGTGGGTAGGTAGGTCGATCCTTTCGAAAATAAAAAAAGATGGTATACTTACCTGTCCAGGCTCCCCTGATGTCGTCCCAGCTTGTTTTTTGGATTCTCTACTCACCGCCACTTCTGAACCAGTCTCTCCAGTGACAGGCGGCTCAGCCAATCACTGACCAAAATGCGACAGCCCCCGGCCAGCGATTGGCTGAGTGGCCTGTCACTGGAGGGACAAGTTCAGAATTGTCAGCACTGGCCGCGGCGAGTAGGGAATCCCAGAAACAAGCCAGGACACCTGGGGAGCCTGGACAGGTAAGTATACCATCTTTATTATTTTCTATATAGCGATGTTGAGCAGATAAATGTTATTTTTGAAGCTCCTATCTTTGCTCACTTTTTTGCATAAAGCATACATTCTTTCACACATACAAAAGCCATAAAAATACACCAGACATTTTGTACTTTATGAATCAATTTAATATAGTTGTACATTGGTCACAGGCATAGCCTGTTCCTTATGCATCTTTATGTGGTCTTGAAAATGGGTTGTTGTTTTAGGCACAGACATGTAGTCCTATAGAAAATACAAATATATACATATACATACATATATATATATATATATATATATATATATACACACACACACATTATACAATATACAAGCATGCGTGTGATCACTATGTACACTCACATTAAGGTCAGGAGAAAACACTTCAAGTAAACGTATTCTTTCTTATTAAAACTGTTAACCTGCCCTGTAATGGTTTGGCCTGTCATCTAAGCCGGGAGGACCTCAGCAATTGTGCCACGTGCGGTCAGCAGAGCCATGTGCAGGATGCTGTTTAGTGGCAGACGCTGTCTCTTCACACTCGGTGTGCCGCCATATGCTGCCCTGCATGCCTGAGATATTCTCAGAACCTCTGGAATACGGCATCTGACCACATTTTCCCTGTCGGAACCCTAGAGACCGCACCAGTTTCCCCACCTCATTGCCAATTATTATTATTATTATTTTTTTTTTAACTACATGTGGATTCTTTTCAAATAGAGGTCATTAGAGGTTTTATTTGTTTTACTAGTTTATTTATTTTTTTGTTTGTTTAAGGCTGGGTTCACACTACGTTTTTGCAATCCGTTTTTTTTTTTTCTTTTTTCAAAAAACGGATGAAAAATAGATAGAAAAAACGGATGCAAGTGTGTGCATCCGTTTTTACATTGACTTCCATTATAAAAAAAAAAACATGAAAATGGATCCGTTTTTTTTAGCGGACACAAAAACGTGGTCAAAAAGGATCCTTTTTGATCTGTTTTTTTTTTGTTTTTTTTATAATGGAAGTCAATGGAAACACGGATGCACACACTTGCATACGTGTTTTGCAACAAAACGGATGAAAAAAATGGATTGCAAAAACTTAGTGTGAACCCAGCCTTAATTGTGCAGTAAAGAGGTCATATAGACATTATGGACCAAGTTCATACTGAACAAAAGCGCCAGAATTCCCACCTGCCTGTCAATGGGATGCTATGTGCGCCTCCACTCTCTGCTCAAAGAATTGATATGTCCGCCTCTGTGAACATACCCTACGCATTGCAACATTTAAATTTTTTTAATTGACGATTTTTCTTGTAACTAGGGCTACTAGAGTCATTAGCCCCGGTTACAAAGGGAATAATACTACAGATCTGGCGATCACATGATTGCTGGGGAGACAAAAAAAAAATAGAAGATTTCAAGTGACATGATTTCCACACTGTTGAGTTGTGGATTGGCCAACATTTTATCCACGATTGGAAAAACATAGTTGCTTTTTCCAAAAAAAAACAGTGCCACACATGCCCTCAGGCTGTGTGCGGTATTACAGCTCGGCCCCATATACTATAAAGGAAGTGAGCTTCAATATCGCACGCAAACTAAGGAGAAGTGTGGCGCTGTATTTGCAAGAGAAAGCAGCTATGTAGAAACCCTTTAAGTCATTAAGCGGCGGTTAATAATATTATTTATTGTGATTATTATGAGCGGAAATTATAAAGTAATATTCATTTCAATCATTTTTAACAACAAAAATATACTTTTAAACAGGGCTGCGGCTGTTTTTTAATACAGGATTAGATACAGGATTAGCGAGTGTCAATGGAGAAAGGATATCTATGTGAAGAAGGCAAAGTGTGGCATCAGTATATCTGAAATCTATATTTATTAATTGCCCCATGCAACATGGGGCCAAGGGGCAATTAATAGATGGAAGATGTGCTGACACCACAATTTTCCTACTGACCTGCTGCTAGTAATGATGGCGTTTTGGTGCAATGTTATTAGTATCGCTATGTGTCAGTCACCTGCATAGGACTGAGCTGTAAAATAAAGATACATTGGTCCCATAGAGGATAAATTTAAAAAACACGCGTGGTTGGAACATGAGATGTCTGAAATTGCGGTTCATCTGCACTGACTAATACAGCTTGGCGGCAATATCATATAGCTCATGGACAGGAGAGGTGCTAAAAGCACCTTTAAAGAGATTCTCCAGGATTAGAAAAACTTAGTTGCTTTCCTTTAAATACAGCGCTGCCAAGGTTACATGTGGCATTACAACTCTGCCCCATTCACATCAATAGTAGTGCGCTGCAATACCACACACAAACTGAAAAAATGAGTGGTGCTGTTTCTGGGAAAAAAAGCAGTGATGATTTTCTCATCCTGGGAAAAAAAACCTTTAAAGTGACACTGTCGCCCCCTTTTTGCATTCTGACTTCTCTACGCAGGTGTAAAAGGTAAATTTGGCACTTTTCATACCTTATTTTATACCATACGTCATGGTGCTTGTTCAAGTACAAAGTGATCTTTTATCATCTGCAGATTGTGCTGGGGGGGGGGGCTTCACAGCCACAGTGCCACTTAGCCACGCCCATCCATGATGTCATATGCTTATAGGCCCCGTCCCCTCGCCGACCATTGGAACAGGCTGGCCTACAGGTCTAGGCCCCACCCCCTCTAGGCCGACCGATACCAATGGGCGATGAGGGCGCAGGGCCTATGTGACTATGACATTATGGAGGGGCGGGGCCAATGGTGTCACTGTGGGCGGGGCTCAGTGGCGCTGTTGCCATGAAGCCCCACCCATTTTGCATGATCTGCAGTTGATAAAAGATGACTTTTTACTTGAACAAGCATCATGATGTATGATATAAAATAAGGTATGAAAACTGCTAAATTTACCCTTTACACCTGTGTAGAAAAGTCAGAATGCAAAAAGGGGGTGACAGTGTCACTTTAAACCCTGACTCTCCTCTATTAACTTCTGATGATCTCTACAAAATTTAAATAATTATTTCAGTTTCAATAAATTTATCTTATTCAACTTCATTGTCAGAATTTGTGGACAAATCGTAATTTGATATCTCTGGTTACGGTCGTTACCGATGTCCTTGCAGCCTTTGTTTCATACATTACCTGTCCAGGCGCAGGTCTTCTTCTCCCGGTTCCGCGCCGCAGCAGCATCAGAACGGGGCTGTCTGAACACACAGACCGCTCAGCCAATCACTGGCAGCGGAGGTTTCGGACAGTGATTGTCTGAGCGGTCTGTCAGCTCAGACAGGGCGCTCTGAAGCTGCTGGGCGCGGGACCGGGAGAAGACCTGCAGCCCGGACAGGTAATGTATGAGGTTTTAAAATCGTCGGTCCACGTAGCGATGTGCGGGTGGCGACCGATGATTTTAGGTTTGAACCTAAATGAAGAACGATCAGCTGATGACACAATCATCGGCTGATCATCGCTCCGTGGAATAGCGAGAACGATCGCCCGAATCGGGCCGAATATTGCTCCATGGAATAGGTCCCTTAGTTTACAAACCACTTGGCCTGTAGCCCAAAGTCTAATAAAGGCCTGAGTGCATATAGGCCTTAGAGCGCTGTGGCTTTTATGGAGTAGTCCTGACTCTGCTGATCTCGATGAGGGATCAGGTGCACAGAGAGGATTCTCATTTGGCACATCATCCTCACATAGAGGACGACAACATCTGACAAATCAATAGAGTCCCGGGGAAAGGAAACAAACTCAACCGCAGTGCAGGGCAAGGCGAGAGAACGACTACCCCCCCTCCATCACTACATACAGCACTTAAACTGTTATCTGCCATGATGAACGGCCCCTAGGAGGGTGGAGGTCAGCTTCAATGGCTAATGTGTAGCCAGATGCCATGGACAAGTGTTTATTGCAGAGGAAAAAGGGAGGAAGAGGATTACCCGATTTTATGATTATCCTTGTACTCGGGGGATTAAATACCAAAATCTGCCCTAATCCTTTTAATCTGCTAAGAGAAGAGGGAGTAAAATCACAGATCAGACACCAGTTTCTGCACCAGTAGTATAGTGCGTTGTGATCATTGCCTTTGACTCTTCATAACCTGTGTCCGTGTTAGAAGGAAGCAAACGCTTGCATGAGAGAAATCAACATTAGTGATGAACCAGCCCGGGGCCGTGTCGGCCGTTCAAGCCAGTTTCCTCAGCAACTGTCAGGGGCTCAATGCACACAGAGCACGGCTAACAACTGCTGGCACGCTCAGGGAAGCCAAGGAATGAGTGACACACAGCATCAACACACTCCTGATCAGCTGATCATAGAAAACGTTCTCAGCCATTAACCTCACCGGACGTCTTATAGTCCATGATTGGATTGCAATGTAGAAGGTCCAGACACTATTCTGCCAGGGTAATGACATCGTACTGTAGAGCCGGCTCCGTTTCCGCAGTGTACACAGTCTGAGCCATTGCTGCATCTGCCACGGCTGAGAGACAGGGAAGCTGGTTAGGATTGTGTACACCATACAGGTACAAACGTTCATGCATTTTTACATGCGCTGCTAACCTGTGACGGCAGAGTGTGCGGCGGCTTCCAGTTGTTCCTGAGTCAGAAGCTGCTGTGTGGGTGACATGGGCACAAAGTGGATCTGCTGGAGAAATCCAATGATTAATTAACACTTTGCCCCGAGCCCTTCTGCGTCCCCCTCACTGACCTTGATAATAAGATATGGCTCACTGAACCAGACAATACCCATTAGCACTCTAATAACACAGGCCAAAACAAAGCGGCCTGGATGGTGGGTAGGTTAGTGCAGGTCTATTGTCATACATTGGAAGGTTACTAGCATGCTAGTAAACAGGATATATAGTCACCTGAGGGTCCTGAATGAACGGTCCTCCCGGTTCGTACTGGATGTGTGTAATTTGCCCGTCCTGAACCTAGAAACAAATCATAGTTAGCGGACGGATAAAGACCAAAGCGATCACATATTCCACCATTTGTGGCCTGAATTATTCACAGTAATATAAGAGATGCTGTGATTTACAGACAGCAGTGTAGATCATCTAACCTGCTGATATGTTCCTATTGCAATGAAGTTTCTTACCTTCATCCTCTGCGCCATTTCCAGGCAGTTTGTAGCTAAATCTACGGGCTAATAAGGTGGTTTGGTGCACTGGGGGCAGGACTACCACCCCCAGTGCACCAAATCGCCTCATTAGCCTATGGATTTAACGACAAACTGCCTGGAAATGGCGCAGAGGATGAAGGTAAGAGACATACATATTGATCCTGAGCGCCCCGTGCACTATAAGGACATATAAGCAGGTCTGATTCATCTAACCTGCTGATAGTTTTCCTTTAAGGTTACCATACACTTTCAATAACCATGGTGTAACCATTTTTTTAGTCATCAGTTAGCTCTCCTGTCCTGCCCCTATCCTCCCCACACAGGGGAACGTTCGGAATGGCCAAGCAATCCTGTGTTCTCTATAGGGAGGGGATGGTTATCTCACCTAGAACAAAGGGGTCGGGTGGTGATTTTCCATCAAGCCTGACCCCTATCTCCACTGCCATCATCTGTCAGGGAGCCCCATACACCTTACGCTTATCGTGAGCGGTGGGTATGGCTGACAAAAGTCCAAGGTGTTGGAGACCTTTAATTAACACCAGAAGTTACCTGAATATGGTGACCTTCAGGGAGCACAACATATTCCTGTGGAATCAAGTGGGGGACTCCATCTTGGGAAATGATGTATTGTACCTAGCGACAGACATATTAGCATTAAGTACTGTGAGACAAGGACGCAAAAACAAATACAGAATCTCGCAGCAGATATAAAGTAGGGATTAAAGGAACACTGGGTGACTGGAGGAGACTAATACCGAGGCAAAACCGAGACATAAGAGGATGTTAAGGTGAGCATTATCCGTGTATAAGCAGCCGGCCACTATGTATTCCTCTCTGAAGATGAAGCTTGTTAGTCTGAATAGCAGAAGATCCAATTGATTGTACCAACCATGGAGGGATTGGGGGGTATGCAGTATAGACAGTATGGGGACTACCTGCATAGGGGAGATATATACAGTATGGGGGAAGAACTACCGGGGGGGGGGGGGGGGTATACAGTATGGGGACTACCTGCAGAGGGAAGATATATACAGTGTGGGGGAAGAACTACCGGGGGGGGGGGGGGGAATATATACAGTGTGGTGGGGCCTTGCTGCAGAGGGGGGAGGGAGGTATACAATATGGAGGCTTAAAGTGACACTGTCACCTCCTTTTTGCATTCTGACTTCTCTACACAGGTGTAAATTTAGTGGTTTTCATACCTTATTTTATATCATAAGTCATGGTGCTTGTTCAAGTAAAAAGTCATCTTTTATCAACTGCACATTGTGTTAAGTGGGTGGGGCTTAGCGGCAACAGCCCCACTTAGCCCCACCCACAGCCCAACCGTTGGTCCCGCCCCTCAATGACATCATAGCCACATAGGCTCCGCCCCCCTGTCGGTCATTGAACCAGGCTGGGCTAAAGGTCTAGGCCTCACCCCCTCTTGGTCGGCCCACCAAGGGGCATCGAGGGGGCGGGGCCAACGGTGGTGCTGTGGGCGGGGCTAATGGGCGTTACTGCCGCAAAGCCCCGCTCACTTAGCACAATCTGCAGTTGATAAAAGTTCACTTTTTACTTGAACAAGCAGCATGACGTATGATATAAAATAAGGTATGAAAACGGCTAAATGTACCCATTACACCTGTGTCGTGAAGTCAGAATGGAAAAAGGGGGTGACATTGTCACTTTAAGTACAGGGGAACATACAGTATAGAAGCCTAACAACAGTGGGACATACAGTATAGAGGATAACAACCTTATAGAAAGGGCTCCAGTGTAGGGGTATACCACGTATTTGCAAAAATAAGACCTACCCACAAATTAAGAGAGAAACAAATATAGTTTAAGAAACACAGTACTATGATGGGTGCTGTGTCTCTTTGCTGCATGAAGACTTTCAAGCCTATCATCAGCTAGAATGCGCTTGGCCGAGCGCTGCTGCCCCTTTGGTTTAGTGAGTGGTGAGGATTTCAGCACCATTTCAGACCCTTACCAATCAAAGTTTCTAACGCATATCTCCCTACCGTCCTGGATCCAGTGAGACAGTCCGATTTTGCGGATATCCTGCCGTTAAAAGGATGGCCCCAATGTGTCCCAATGCACTGCAACCCCAGCCCACCCGGAGTCCCCCCCTTTCCCCCGCAGCTTTTTTGGCACTGACAGGGTGCTGACAGGGGCCCTTTCACTGTGAGTACTCCTGATGAGCACTCACAGGGACACTACTTAGTAAGAGCCATTGGCTTCCTGCTCTGCCAATACACTTGTGGCCGATTATTATGCCTCTGGCCACAAGAGGCCGCTCCCTTTCCCATGGCTCTGACAATCAGAGCTGAGAGAGGAGACACCGGAGTACAGCAGAGCTCTACTGCAAACAGGTGAGTATATGGTTTTTTTTTTATTACATAGGGGACAGTGGCTACATGGGGAGGGGGCAATGTCTACAAGGGAAGGGAGCTCAATACCTCACTACTAGGAGACAATAGCTACATGGGGGAGAGGGCTTCCTAACAGGGAGCTGTGGCTACATGGGGGGGGGCTTACTATCAGGAGACAATGACTACATGGGGGGCTTACTATCAGGGGACATGGACTACATGGGAGGGCTTACTATCAGGAGACATGGACTACATGGGGGCTTACTATAAGGAGACAATGACAATAGCGCTATGTCACTATGTGGTGAAGCTGCGATGAGATTTGTTCCTTATATAATGGTAATAGGTGATGCGGCTATGGCGGCGTGGTTTTGGGGTTGTGGCGATAGGCGGCATGGTACATTGCTGTGAATGTCCTTCTTTCCTCCCAGCAAAAGTTGGTAGGCATGCCAATGTGTCTCATAAGTTTTCTGAAACTGCAAATTCAATCTGTTAAATAGCAGCAGTAAAGAATATTGCAAGTGAGAGACAGGGCATGCGGTTAGGGACCACTCCGATCTACATAGCGCGTCCTCTCTTCAGATGGTTTGTCCTGTAATAAAACCTGCTGTAGAGAAATCACCTGATTATCCGCCGTTACGAGCTGCTGTAGGGTCTGTCCGTCTGCGGTTGTGATTTCCTGAATGTACGCTGTATCCTCCTGAAGAAGGCAGACCAAAATAAAAGCTAAAACTCAGAACAAGTCAGGCTGTTTTCAGATGAATGTAATACGGCCATATTGTTATGCCGGCCTGAGTACAGGTCTAATGACTCGGATTGAGTGCATCATAGGGATCGATGATGCTTTCAGTTTGGGTCATTAGACCCACAGAAGAGGAACATGGACAGAAAAACACAACTATAATACTCTTATAACTGTGTTATTACGGTAGTGGTCATATATATTTACACACATATATAAGTGGTCTGCCCAGAGGGTATCCAGCCACTGTTAATTCAGCAAGAACAATCTGACAAGGAGAAGGAACTAAGATGTGCATGCATGACCGATAGCAGCCTCGCTGTACAGACAGTGGGGGCGCTAGATGCCCTTTAATGAGCATCTATACTATGTAGGCAATGGAGGATTTTGCAGAGTGCTGTAATCCGTGTAAGACATGCTAGGAGAAGTGTGGGAAGACCTAAGGAGCCGAGATCGAAGGGGACAGAGACGTCATTGTCCTACGTACAAAGCTTCTTGTATCTTCAATAAATGTCTCTTTTAGATTAAATGTCTTTTTTATATTACATGGCTGGATACTTTTCTGACCTCGTATATATCCCCCTTCTCTCTAAATATCAATGCTATTAAATTTACTTCCAAAGGCAACCAGTTAATGGCCATTAAGGAAAAGACTATAAAATATACACAGTGGTACCTTGGTTTAAGAGTAACTTGGATTGACAGCGCTTTGCAAGAAGAGCTCACAGTTTTTCAAAATTGCGACTTGGTGTAAGAGCATTACTTTGATGTAAGAGCTCCCTGTACTGGGTGGGAGCGGGAGTGGGGGAGGGGCATGGTCTGCATAGCGTGGTCTACAGCACTGTACTCTGACCCAGGAAGTCTCCCTTACCTTCCAAATCATAGTAGATCCAGTTCAGGCTGGGGCTTACATCAGGGGACAGGACGGTGGAGTTAATCTCTCCATAGCTGTAACCCCTCTCTCCCAGACAGAGTACTGCTATACTGTGCTCATCCTATACCCTGCTCATTCCTTCATGCTCCCTTTAGTGTCTATCATCCGTTGTGTTTCCCATACTCTCCATTCCTGCTATAATGTGCCTGTACTTACACTCAGCTATACACACTGCTGCTATAATGTGCCTGTACTCACACTCAGCTATACACACTTCTGCTATAATGTGCCTGTACTCACACTCAGCTATACACACTGCTGCTATAATGTGCCTGTACTCACACTCAGCTATACACACTGCTGCTATAATGTGCCTGTACTCACACTCAGCTATACACACTGCTGCTATAATGTGCCTGTACTCACACTCAGCTATACACACTGCTGCTATAATGTGCCTGTACTCACACTCAGCTATACACACTGCTGCTATAATGTGCCTGTACTCACACTCAGCTATACACACTGCTGCTATAATGTGCCTGTACTCACACTCAGCTATACACACTGCTGCTATAATGTGCCTGTACTCACACTCAGCTATACACACTGCTGCTATAATGTGCCTGTACTTACACTCAGCTATACCCACTGCTGCTATAATGTGCCTGCACTCACACTCAGCTATACACACTGCTGCTATAATGTGCCTGTACTTACACTCAGCTATACACACTGCTGCTATAATGTGCCTGCACTTACACTCAGCTATACACACTGCTGCTATAATGTGCCTGTACTCACACTCAGCTATACACACTGCTGCTATAATGTGCCTGTACTTACACTCAGCTATACACACTGCTGCTATAATGTGCCTGCACTCACACTCAGCTATACACACTGCTGCTATAATGTGCCTGTACTTACACTCAGCTATACACACTGCTGCTATAATGTGCCTGCACTTACACTCAGCTATACACACTGCTGCTTTAATGTGCCTGCACTTACACTCAGCTATACACACTGCTGCTATAATGTGCCTGTACTCACACTCAGCTATACACACTGCTGCTATAATGTGCCTGTACTTACACTCAGCTATACACACTGCTGCTATAATGTGCCTGTACTCACACTCAGCTATACACACTGCTGCTATAATGTGCCTGTACTCACACTCAGCTATACACACTGCTGCTATAATGTGCCTGTACTCACACTCAGCTATACACACTGCTGCTATAATGTGCCTGTACTTACACTCAGCTATACCCACTGCTGCTATAATGTGCCTGCACTCACACTCAGCTATACACACTGCTGCTTTAATGTGCCTGCACTTACACTCAGCCATTCAGGTTTATGCACTTACTATACATTATACTCCACATGCTGATTGCTATACTGTACAGTATGTAAGATCACATATTCAGCTGTTTCTAGATGTTTGTTTTATCTGTTCAACATTATTCAGAATAAAAAAATGTTTTTGGGGTGTGGAATCAGTGATTTTTTATGGGAAAATGTGCTTTGGTGTAAGAGTGGATTTGGATTACAAGCACGGTCCTGGAATGAATTATGCTCGTAATCCAAGGCACCACTGTACCAGCTTTTTGCAAACACTAATATACTGCATATATATATATTATAGAAAGTATTTCATCATAAAGCATTATGCCCATTCTGACCTGGTTGCTCACAGTTTCCTCCTGAGCCAAGAATATGTGCTCCTCATCCAGACCTGGGACAGACGTCAGTTCTGAAGAAAAAATGACAAATGAGGCTGACAACACAGGAATCATTTAAAAGGAACATTTTGTTTTCTCATAAATATGATACTTAAAGGGGTACTCCAGAGAATAAAATTTGTTTCTAAATCAACTGTTATTAGAGTTATAAATTACTTCTATTAAGTACTTATCAGCTGCTGTATGTCCTGCAGGAAGTGGTGTATTCTCTCCAGTCTAACACAGTGGTATCTACTGCCATCTCAGTCTGAGACAGGAATTGTCTAGAGTAGTAGCAAATCCCTTTAGAAAACCTCTCCTGCTCTGGACAGTTTCTGACATGGACAGAGGTGGCAGCAGAGAGCACTGTGTCAGACTGGAAAGAATACACAACTTCCTGCAGGACATACAGCAGCTGATAAGTACTGGAAGACTTGAGATTTTGAAACAGAATCTGTATAACTAAGTACTACCCCTTTAATAGTACAGGGGTTGTCTGTTATTAAAGGTTATCTGGTTGTGTCTGCTATTACAGATCAGCCCTATCAACCTGAAGGAGGAGGAGATCTAACTTAATACCAAACATTTCTGGAAGATCTTGTAGATCCTCCCCTGCTTAGCCATACTCTTGCCCTTACACTTACCTGTTCGCTGTGGCTGCTCTACATTTGCTCCAGTGTGAAGTCTTTCAATATGGAACTTTAGGTGAGCTTTCCTATTAAATCTGGAAGAAAATAGAAATACTTGTCTGAATGGAGCTCAGGGGCTTTCAGTGTATGGTAGCAGAAATGTGCTGGTCACTCCGGGATACCATACTAAACACAGTTGTGCCATAAGGATAGAGCGGAAAGGGGGGTAAGTATATAAAAACAAACAGAGATGACGTTATAGAGCCGGCATCCCTACCGCTGTCCACACAAGTGACATGAATGAGGCCTGTGGTTGGTGTGTGTCATTGCATGTCTGCTTAGATCTTTCTTATTCCTGGAGGCAAAACTGCATTGGTTGCAGCGGTGAGGTCGAAGATCAGAGTGAAGAGTCATGTGTTCCTAGCAGGAAACAAAATCCAAGAAAAGTCAGCGGAATACAAACATAACAAAAAAAAAAAAAAAAGGAACAGATGGCTGCAGGGTGGGGGGCTGAGAGTGCTGAGGTCTTACCCTGATGGCGTCCCATGTTTCAGCAAAGAAATTCCCACAGTCTGGACATCTGAAGCCGCTGCCCCCTTCTATGTGGGCTCTCTTGTGGCTCTCCATTTCTGCCCGTCCCCAGAAGGAGGAATTACAAATTTTACAGGAAAACTTTTTTGTTGTGGGCGCAGGCTGATTGGAGGCAACCTGATGGAATAGGCGGGTTATTAGGATACTGATACAGGATGTTATCTATTAGTGACTGGGTGCGGGGTTCTCACTTGTGGTGGTTGCGGCTTGTTCAGGAGCTGTACAGCGCTCTTGTCCTTTCCACTTTCAGCCAGCATCGTATGAGGAGATCTAGGGGGCACATCATTCTCACTAAAACCACAAGAATAATGCCTGTTACCATTCATACCTGAACATATTCCCGTGGAATACATATTTAAGGGGGTACTTTTTCTATCAAATCAACTAGTTTCAGAAAGTTATATAGATTTGTAATTTACTTCTATTTAAAAATCTCAAGTCTTCCCATACTTATCAGCTGCTGTATGTCCTGCAGGAAATGTTGTTTGCTTTTCAGGCTGACACAGGGCTCTCTGCCGCCACCTCTGTCCATGTCTGGAACTGTCCAGAGCAGGAGAGGTTTTCTATGGAATTTATCACTGCTCTGGACAGTTCCTGTCCCAGACAGAGGTGGCAGCAGAGAGCACTGTGTCAGAATGAAGAAAAAAAAACACCACATTTTCTGCAGGACATACAGCAGCTGATAAGTAGTAGAAGACTTGAGATTTTTAAATAGAAGTAAATTACAAATCTATATAACTTTTCTGAAACCAGTTGATTTGAAAGAAAAATATTTTCGCTGGATAACCCCTTTAACCTCTGCTATACCTGCACAATGGAGCCTGCATGTTGTCTGCATTTATGAGGCTGTATTCAGCAGTGGTGAAAGCTGTATTGATGGTGATTTGCTGGACGGTACCCTCGTAGCCTGTCTCTGGCATGCCAGTCTCTTCATAACCGGCCTCTTGCACTTCTGCAACTTGTCTTTCATCCATATGTAAAGTTAGAACCTGAGCCATGTGTTGCTCCTGAGATGATGCTACCGGCTCTTGACCGTCAATACACGGTGCAGACTTTACCACCGCCACCTGCAGAAATGAGACAGGAGACCAATTTGGACCATTATCTACTATGTCTTCTAATGCACAGACTATGTGATGGTGTTCGGCACCTTCTATGCCAGGGGTACTCAACAACTTTTAGTGAAAGTTCACTTACCGGGGTCTATTGTCAGGTGAAGGTCCGAGCTGAACATCATTAGTAAATGTGTTGCTGTCCCCAAGAAGTATATAGCCCCCCTGTTGCTCCCCCAGTAGTATATAGACCCCCGCTTTGTGGTCCCCAGTAGTATATAGCCCCCGTGCGCTTCCCCAGTAGTATAAACCCCCCCGTGCGCTCCCCCAGTAGTATATAGACCCCCGCTTTGTGCTCCTCAGTAGTATATAGCCCCCCTGTGTGTTCCCCCAGTAGTATATAGTCCCCTGTGCTTCCCCAGTAGTATATAGCACCCCTGCTGTGTGCTCCCCAGTTATATAGCCCCCCTGTGCTCCCCCTCCCATATAGCATATAACATAAAAAACAAACACTTATACTCACCTGGGTCCAGGCGTCTCCTCTTCTCTTCCCCCTGCAGCGGTCACAAGAGGCCGCTCTTCCCTTTTCCTGGCGTCAGTGCTCCAGTGACGTCACTCGAGCGCCGAAACCAGGAAGAGGTCACAAGAATGACTGACAGGGGGGGAGCCGATGGCTGCCACTTTGTCAGTGCTGCTCCTGCACGGTAACTATGAGCGCCCGTTACAAGCACTCATAGTTAGTGTGCAGAGGGAAGCAGCGCAGATCAGTAGACAAGTATACTGAGCTGAAGCAGGGGTCTGGACAGCTGGCCTCCACAGTCCGTGTTCGGACCACGGTCCACCAGTTGAGGACCCCTGTTCTATGCAGTTTTACGTGATGTGTTTGTTAATATACCTGTAATGGTCCTCCAGCACCATCTCTTTGGTTGCTCATGTTCAAAAGCAGATCTAAAGCTGCTTGTGTTGCAAGTTCATCACCTTCTCCACCTACGATAAAAAGAAGAAGTGATAGATGGATTTCTGCCTCCCGCTCTTAAAACACCACCTTACAATTACCAAGGAAATGGCATTCTTTTTTTTTAACCCATGCATCAACACCGTAAGATCTCCAAGTCTCACCTTGTTCATATATGATAGTGGCAGCTTCTAGTGTATTTTGTGTTTGCCCTCCTTCCTGGGTTGGTTGGTGAAGCATGTGGTAGGTAAGGCCTCGGGGTGGATTCTGTATGAAGATATGAAAATACCCAATAAATACCCACCTCCTACCATCAATTTTACATGGTTTTATCAGATTTATTAGAATTGTCAGAGTTCCACTGTCTCCTATAAGATAGAAATCCCCACTAAAAAGGTATGAGAAAGGGAAAAATTTAATTAACTGGTGCCAAAAAAATGATACAAATTTATAAATTATGGGGGAGATTATGGGCAGGATGGGAGCAGATCAGTGCGCTGGGGTACCCTCCAGTGCTCCAGACGGCCTTTCTACATGCCAGATTAAACTTGCCTAACCTGCTGATAATTTCCCTTTAAAAGGGGAACCTAACAGTAATTAAAGGTATTGCAGTATGGGCCAAATATATATGTAGTCCTAAGGCAGACAACTATACTTACCTTCCCCTGGTTACCTGCTGGTCCTGCTGCAGCTCCTGTTCATCTGCTTCCAGTCCACAACGGCTCATCTGTGCCGAGTGCTCTGACCCAGACCTGCTCACTAAGACAGCACTACGGACAGTGATTGGCTGAGCAGGCAGGCCCTGCTTAAAATACTCGCCTAAGAAGCAGGCAGATGAGAGATGAGAGGTGTGGGAATTGAAGATGAACAGAAGCTGCAGTGGGACCAGGGGAAGGTGAGTATAACTTTTTTTTTTCTTTTTCACAGCCTCTGAACTGAATTGTTTGCCCCACACTGGAATACCTCTTTAATCTGTAAAGTTCAGCTCTATAAACTTTTTAGGAAGTCCATAGTAACAGTAGCCAACAACTGATTCAATGGAGCTGTGCAAATCTATATTCACACCACTCGGCCGAAACTTGATGACATTGGCATGAGCGCAGAAATACAGCAGAGATGCCAAGCATTACATATATAATAGTGAGTCTGCTGAGCAATCAATCTCACCCTGCTCCGGGCACTCAATATAATCAGAATGGACCTGAAAATACTGAAACAGAGACACAGTCTACACGTTTTAGAATTATATTGCTGCACTCAGACATACACAGACACATAAGAAAGTGTGCGGCAATTCACTCACTTCTTGTGTTGATGGAGTCTGGACCACTGGCTGCTCATTCTGTTGTTTAAGCTGTTCAATCTGTTGCGGTGAAAAAAAGGGACGCCGTCGACTTGGCGCTTCCTCTGGGTGGCGCTGTACCCACTCTTGATATAGTTGCGTGTGCCGACATTTAATATGTAACCGCAGGTTCTTCTTGTGCTTGGTGGTGAAGTGACAATAGTCACAGGCAAAGGGCTTCCCAGCTGACAACATAAATGAAGATCATCACCATTCATGGCCCATCCAAACACCTAAGGAGTGTTCTCTTAAAGGGAACCCGTGACCATGAAAATGCTTCCTAAGCTATAGGCATCATGTTATAGAGCAGAAGGAACTGAGCGGATTGATGTATATCTTTATGGGAAAAAATTCAGTATACCTTGTAATTTATTGATTGGAATCTCTGATGTTTCCTTGCTAAAGAGTCCTGTCCATTGTGTGACACCGCCCACTGGACTCCTTATCACAGAATGAGCAAGAATTTCAATTAAAAAGTTATAAGTTATACTGAATCTTTACCTATAAAGATATATATCAATCCGCTCAGCTCCTCCTGCTCTATAACATGATGGTGATAGATTAGATAGCGTTATCTTAGTGACAGTTTCCCTTTAATATCGGCCATGCTAATAAGTTATAAAATGTTACCTAAATGTTTGGTTGCCTGGTGAGTGAGCAGGAAGTCTTGTCGGAAGGTATGATATTTACATTGATTGCATTTAAAGGGCTTGTCATTCATATGAGTGAGCTGGTGATTTAGGAGCTGCTTCCGGTCATCACACATGTACTCACAAAATTCGCATTTATACCTGAACCAACAGAAGATAAGGAAGAAAATTCGCATTTATAAAAGAACCAACAGAAGATAAGGAAAACACTGCCGGAAAATGTCATTTTCCTTAGACAACAATAAAAATTCTGCTTCTAGGTCATAACAAATTGCAAGGAGGTACAACCCCTTGCAGGAATTATGGAGCCACCATGGGTGTGGGTTTTACACCTCAGTTCCATTTAAATGTATGGAGCTGAACTGTAATACCACACACAGCCTGAGAACAAGGGTGGCACTGTTTTTACAAAAAAAATAAAAAATTCTAATCCAGTATAACCCCTTTAAATGTGTAGTGCAGCAAAAAAAAAAAAAACTTTCAAATCAACTGGTGCCAGAAAGTGAGAGATTTGTAATTTACTTTTATTAATAAATCTCAAGTCTTCCAGTACTTATTAGCTGCTGTATGTCCTGCAGGAAGTGGTGGATTCTTTCCAGTCTGACACAGTGCTCTCTGCTGCCACCTCTGTCCATGTCAGGAACTGTCCAGAGCAGGTTTTCTATGGGGATTTACTGCTGCTCTGTAGAGGTAGCAGCAGAGAGCAATGTGTCAGACTGGAAAGAATACACCACTTCCTGAAGGACAAACAGCAGCTGATAAGTACTGGAATATTTGAGATTTTTTAATAGAAGTAAATTACAAATCTCTAACACTTTGTGGCACAAGTTGATTTGAAAAAAAAATAAAATAAAACAATTGTGAACTAGCACTTTACTACACAAGCTCCCATCTGTACAAAAATAACAGAGCTCGTCCACGACTATAAAGAGAGATCTGTAAAACACTTGAACTCACCAAAAACACAGAAACAAAGAGATCAATACAATATAAAACCAAACAAAACAAATGCATAAACAGCCGGTGAAATATGGTCAATATATATTAAGAATAACCGAATCCAAGGTCATGTGCACATGAGGAAGATTTCACAATAATCGGAAAAATCTACGGCCGGGAGACAGGAAATCAATGCATTTAATATAAGGGAATATTTAGAGGCTGATCCATTTAATTATAAAGTAGTTAATGATCCATTTAAAGGAACGACCGCTTTTCAAAAATCACATTAAATAAGCTATAGCAAAACACGCAATCAATAGACGTGACCTTGTGGTTACACCCGCTCCAAAGTAAAAAAAAAACAAAACACCAGAATAACTAAGAGGAAGAATAATGAGGTTTCCGAAGGCGGGCAAAAGAGATTAAAGCTGTGAAAGGAATCAGATAAAAACATAATAAACAAATAATAAAATAAACAAATAATAAATAATAATAAAACATATAATAATAATAATAATAATAATAATAATAATAATATGGGAATAACCCTTTAAGACTCAGTTCACATTTATGCAAGGACTCCATCTGGAGTTTCTGTTGCAGACTCCTTCAAATTTCACTTAAAAATAGCACTGCCCGCGTCACAAGAACCCATTATAAGTGGGGTCCATCTGGTGCCAATGGTTAACAGCTGCGAAATGGATGCAGCTATGCGACACGGTTTCTGTTCTTAACATGTTCCACGATGCAAGTGTGAACACAACCTAACAGAATGTGAGAAAGACAAATAGGAGGATAAACAGAATGAGAGCGAGAGAGAGATGATAGATAGGAGATAGATAGATAGATAGATAGATAGATAGATAGATAGATAGATAGGAGATAGATAGATAGATAGATAGATAGGAAAGAGATAGATAGATAGATAGATAGATAGATAGATAGGAGATAGATAGATAGATAGATAGATAGATATTAAGCTCTTCTGATGAGGAATGCTTTGTATCAGGGGCGTAGCTAATGTCTCTTGGGCCCTGGTGCAAGAGGTCAACTTGGGCCCCCCCCCCCCCCCCCCCTTTCTCGATGCTATTGGTAGATATATATCTCAAGACTGATATTACCAATAATACCAGTATACAGGAAATATTATCACCGTACATATTACCGCCATACTGTTACTAAACAAATCCTGTTTACTGAGACCCATATTACCAGTACACAAGGGGAAATATTACTGCCACACCACAACCATCACCACCATATTGTTACTGACCAAACCCAGTATACTAAATCCAATAAAACACAGTACCAGATAACAACAAATAATACCACCACATACTGACTAACACCACTGCTGCTACTGACTAATACCACCACATACTGACTAACACCACTGCTGCTACTGACTAATACCACCACATACTGACTAACACCACCACTGCTACTGAATATAATCCTCTGTACATAGACCAATATCACCTCATCCAGTCATATAGAGGTGGATGCAGCTCCACACAGGCTCTATACACCATATACATTACAGTGCAGTTATATCAAGTGACTCACAGGGGACGTCTTCTCTGATCGGAGTTCTTCCCTTTTCATCTTCTTCTCCATCTGCCCTGGGCCATTATGAGAACGTCTGAGCCACGAATCCACAGAATCTGCCAGACAGACATATTAGTCTCCTCACACTGACACCATCCTCATCTCTAAACACACTGCACATCTGTATTGGCCCCTTTACACCCTCATTTAGTAGCTAGCCCTGACACTATGTGATCCCCTTATAGTACATATCCCCCTCTGTGCATGCCCTATTGTATACACCCCCCATGTAGTCCACCTTATAGATGGCCCCCCAATGTTTCCCCCTTATAGATGCCCCCCCATGTTATCCCCCATATAGATGCCCCCCATGTTATCCCCCATATAGATGGCCCCCCATTTTATCCCCCCCATGTTGTCCCCTCCTCCTGCCCCTTCATCACCATACTACTACCCCTTTCATCCTCCTGCCCTCCATCATCATACCACTACACCCTTCATCATCCTCTTGTTCCTTCATCATCATACCACTACACCCCCCATCATCCTCTTGTTCCATCATCATCATACCACTACACCCCTCATCATCCTGTTGTTCCATCATAATCATACCACTACACCCCCATCATCTTTTGTTTCATCATCATACCACTACACCCCCATCATCCTCTTGTTCCATCATCATCATACCACTACACCCCCCATCATCCTCTTGTTCCATCATCATCATACCACTACACCCCCATCATCCTCTTGTTTCATCATACCACTACACCCCCATCATCCTCTTGTTTCATCATCATACCACTACACCCCCCATCATCCTCTTGTTTCATCATCATACCACTACCCCCCCATCATCCTCTTGTTCCATCATCATCATACCACTACACCCCCCATCATCCTCTTGTTCCATCATCATCATACCACTACACCCCCCATCATCCTCTTGTTCCATCATCATCATCATACCACTACACCCTCCATCATCCTCTTGTTTCATCATCATACTACTACACCCCCATCATCCTCTTGTTTCATCATCATCATACCACTACACCCCCATCATCCTCTTGTTTCATCATCATACCACTACACCCCTCATCATCATACCACTACACCCCTCATCATCCTCTTGTTCCATGATCATACCACTACACCCCCATCATCATACCACTACACCCCTCATCATCCTCTTGTTCCATGATCATACAACTACACCCCCATGATCATACCACTACACCCCCATCATCTTCTTGTTCCAGCATCATACAACTACACCCCCATCATCCTCTTGTTTCATCATCATACCACTACACCCCCATCATCCTCCTTTTCCATCCTCATCATACCACTACACCCCCATCATCCTCCTTTTCCATCCTCATCATACCACTACACCCCCATCATCCTCCTTTTCCATCCTCATCATACCACTACACCCCCCATCATCCTCTTGTTCCACCACCATACCACTACACCCCCCATCATCCTCTTGTTCCACCACCATACCACTACACCCCCCATCATCCTCTTGTTCCATCATCATCACACCACTACACCCCCATCATCCTCTTGTTCCACCATCATACCACTATACCCCCCATCATCCTCTTGTTCCATCATCATCATCATACCACTACACCCCCATCATGTCCTTTAAAACAAAAAAATCTTTACTCACCTGAATGGTTCCTCTTGTCTTCTAGTCACGCGCGCTGGCGGGCTTCTCGCGGCGGGGGCGGGGCTTCCGGCGGAGGGGGCGGAGCTTCGCGGGACCTGTCTTTTTGCCTACCTGATGCTCCCAGCCCCGCACGTCAGCCGGCCCCGTCCCAGCCGCCTCTTGTGATCGCAGGCAAAAACTTGCTTGCGGTCACAAGAGGGAGTGGGAGGGGAGCAGTGCAGTGGCAAGGGGGGGCCTCGCGGGCCCCCCCTTGGTAGCGGCCCGGTCGCGGCGGCGACCGCCGCGACCGTGGTAGCTACGCCACTGCAAGCAGCTTCGGGGACACAGCAAGGTGGCATGGGGGGCCCAGCCGGGCCCCCCTGGCTGGCGGGCCGGGTCGCAACTGCGACCGTTGCGACCCCTGTAGCTACGCCACTGCTTTGTATTTCCCAACATGTTCCTCTCTTCGTACAGAAGACTAGGTCTCGCTGACCTTCACAATGAGACAGACTTGGACCGTGAAGATGACTTTAGCATGACATTCTAGTCTGGCCAAAGTACACGCTCACAAGCTGCCGTTCTGTGAACACTTCTAAGGATTTGTTCCTACAACCAAAACTGAAGTCAACAGGATAAACAAAATAGCAACTTATACTTAAAGGGGTTGTCCAGCAAAAATCTTTTTCTTTCCAATCAACTGTACACAGTGCTCTCTGCTGACATCTCTGGCCGAGACAGGAACTGTCTAGAGCGGGAGAGGTTTTCTATGGGGATTCATAGAAAACCAAGACAGAGTTCCTGTCTTGGCCAGAGATTTCAGCAGAGAGCACTGTGTCAGACTGAAAATAAAACAACATTTCCTGCAGGACATACAGCAGCTGATAAGTACAAAAAGACTTAATATTTTTAAATAGAAGTAAATTACAAATCTATACAACTTTCTGACACCAGTTAATCTGAAAGAAAAAGATTTTCACTGGATAACCCCTTTAGGGTACAAACTCACTGGGCTGATCGGCAGCGAGTTCCTCGCTGCAAATTTGCAGTGAAACCCGCTGCGGATCCCTGCCCTGTACAGTCTATGGGCAGACAAACTCACAGCAGGATGTACATCCCGCTGCGAGTTTGTCAGCAGCCCGCCACATTAATACCACCGCCCCCCCCCCCCCCCCCCCCCCGCTGGCTGGAGCATATACATCACCGGGTCCCTGCTCCGGGTTGCTTCGGGGCTCCCGATGTCTTCACATCCCGCTCGGCCAATCAGTGCGCTGCGGCGGGGCTGGGAACCCCCGAAGAAAGCCGGAACGTGGAGAAGGTGAAGTATACGCTCCAGCGCCCGGGGGTTAATGTGGCGGGCTGCTGACACTCGCAGCGGGATATGCATCCTGCTGCGAGTTTGTCTGCCCATAGAGTCTAGTGAGTTTGTACCCTAAAAGTGATTTTGCGGATATTTAAAGCAAGTATGTCACCTCCTGACCGCGGTCCGTTTTTCAAACTGTGGCCTGGTTCCCATGTACAGGTCATCCCTGAGGAAGCCGCTAGGCGGCGGAACGCGTGGGGTGACCTTTTGCCTATCTGACCCGCTTCATTTTTGGACTGTACATGTTGACAGGTTTCACTTTTCTGCCTTATGTCCATACTTATAATTCTTCCTGATTTGATATGTCATAGGGACTTTGTTTAGGCAGCTTGGTTCAGGATTTATATGGTCCAGGGGTCAGTGTGGTTGTTAGACCTTGCTGGTACGCCGGCAGGTCTCATGTTGACATTTTAAGTGTTTTTAATGTAGGGTAGTGTTTGGGGTTTGTCTCCCTTATTGCTATACCCCTGCATAACTTATTGTATTTTCTGTACTTTTGATATTGTCATAATAAAGTATTTCTGTGATGTGCTACCTTTTGTGCATATGCTTTTGTTTTCTGTGACAGTTATTGGTTCCCATGTACGTCGCCGTTCTATCCAGCGGTACCGAGCCGTGCTGAAGCACTGGAGGTCGGCCGGCCCGCCCCCAGTGGGAGGAAATTCCCTCCCCTCTAGGACGCGGCTCCATTGATTCTAATGGAGCCCCGTCATAGAGGGGAGGGGATTCCCTCCCACTGGGGGCGGACCGGCCGACCTGGGGGTACATCCTCTTTTAAATTGCTTGTTACTTGGGTTGCAAAGTCCTTAGTGGTCCGGCATTTCTGACATTCAGGTTTGGGTTCAAACACAGCAAAAGCAGCTTTCTTACAGGGGTACTTCCAGTACTTATCAGCTACTATATGTCCTGCAGGAAGTGGTGTATTCTTTCCAGTCTGACACAGTGCTCTATGCTGACACTTGCTTCATTGTGTGCTGTGTGAAGTTCTGATGCGGGTGCGTGCTGATGCGTCCGAATCAGAACACTAGGGCCGGAAAGATCATCCGGACGGTACTTAAGTACCGGCCAGAATGATCTTTGCACGGAGCGGCCAGTCTCTCACCTAGTGTGCACATAGCCTCAATCTGAAAACTGTTGATTTGAAAGAAAAATATTTTTGCTGGAGTTCCCCTTTAAGAATGAGAAGAAGATACGTGCGCAAAGAATAAAAGGGACAATTCCAAGGGAGCGCTGAACCTTTCATCTCAACCTGTGTGTACTCTAGTGGAAAGATCTGTCAGAGAAATGCTATATACGCCACTCACCACTAAGAAAAGTGCTACCAAAGCCATAGATTGAAATTTCCCCTTAAAGGACAACTCCCATGAAAAACTTTTTCCCAGTAATTGAAGCACATTACAAAGTTATATAACACTGTAATATACTTCAATCACCTGTCTGTCCTCCTTCCCTGTCTTTTCCCCCCTCAACCCCCCACCAGGAAGTGTAAGAAACTCCTTCATACCTAATTACTGTCGTCACCAGGCTGCTCTCTCAGCTCCTTCTAGTGAAGATGAGTCATCAGCAGGAGGGCTGGTCTAGGTCCTGTTACACCAGCCTCCCCCTCCCCTGTCTGGTCAGGTGACTAGGCTTGCTCAGCTCCCATTGGCTGAGCAACTGTAAGCCATCTGACATTCTGCAACTCAATAATGACTTGTGACTGACTCCCGGCACATAACCAGCTACAGGACCCCCTCCCCCATACTCCCTCCTGCTGCTGAGTGGACTCAGTGAGTGAGTGATGTCACTTGCTTATCTTTCTCCTCACTCCCGGCATGTCAGCTACACAGACGTCTTATCTCTCCCCTGCTGCCCTGACCTAATCCTGCAGAATGTACACTACAGTGAGGTGACAGTATGTGTGTGCAGCTTCAGTGTGTGTATAGCAGCCTGACTGAAGAGAGCCAGAGAGGGGGTCATGTGTAGTGTATGATGGGAGTTGTAGTGAATGGAGGGGCAGGCACTTGCTGTGTCACAGCAGGGGGCTGGCTTGTCACAGCCAAGTGCATCATGGGAAGCTGAAACCAGGAAGCAAGGAAGAAATGAAGAACAAGACTAGAAATCAGAAGGTACACAGACAGTGGGAAATTCAAACAGTGACAGCTCAGGAGGGATGATAAGTGTATAAACTATGTTTCTGATTGGTTTTTGTTTTTTTTCCTTAGCGCGGGAGTTGTCCTTTAATATCATTAAAAGTGACAGCCGGAATGCCAGATGTCGACTTATTTTTCATACACACTAATGGACAAAAAAAAAAGAAAAATAATAATGCAGCCAGGAGGAAAAGTTGTATTGCTACAAACCTCAGCAAGCAGGTAGGTCTTAGGGTTCTTTTACACGGGACGATGATCGGAAATCAGGAAAGCTCACTGTGAATACACATCCCGTGTAAAAGAGTGTATATTTGGTGCACTGGGCGCAGATGTACGCCTTTTAGTGAATCCAGCAGGGGAAAGGGGTGGGGCCTAATTTAAACTGGGTATAATGATACACAGTAGTGGACTATAATAGGTCCGTTTCAGGCGGTAGCCCGGGGCCCATGGCCACCCAGAAAGACTTGCTTTTTTACTGCAATTTTGCACAAATCAGGGCATCATGACATTACCTATCCCGTACTATGCCCACCACGCTAGTGCTGCCATAGTTACAGTGGGATGGGGGGACCCAGGTTTGGTGAACAGCCCAGGGCCTATGGTAAAGTTAACCCGCCCCTGATGATGCATGAGACCGGTCAGGAGAGATCTGATCGGTGATGTAATCAGGTAGTTCACAGGAAGCCAGGTACACAGAAGAGACTGTCTACAAGTTATACCATAAACTGAATGTCCCGATATGCCACATTGGTATATATCTGACATATTCCATACAATATAAAGCTTTTTTTCTTACATGGAATTGGTGTACACCTGGTCTTCTTCTATGCATCAAGTTGGGACAGTGATTTGGCCTAATTTTGAGCAGTCAGTATGAGGCAACAATCCTTTACCCCTCTAAATCACCTTAAACAATTTGATCTTCATGCCTACTGTTTTCCTGGCATGACTAAACGTCAGAGACTACGTGGGTGCACAGAAACTACCCCCGTATTTTTCTTCCTTCTTTTACCTCTACATGATGTCTCGATATGTTGCAACATCCGAATGTGCACAATTTGACGGGAATGTGGTGCGATGTCCCTGCACGCCCTGGGACTTTTCTATAAATGATGTTGGACCTCATCCCAACAAACAAGCAGTGTATTCCTGCTTTGTTTACGTCTACCATTAGCTATGAATCATTTTATTTTGTCTCCTCACTTTTTATTATAACTTTCACGTTGACACTCATTGAATAACATTACTGTGTATTGAAGAAAAAAAGAGAAAAAAAAAACCCTAACGTTAATTTAGTGGTGCTAGACTGGAGGTCACTACCTGCAGCAGACCAGGCTACAGTAATGAAATGTATTGCTGCAGCTGAGCTGGGATGAAATAAATGGCACTGCAGGGATACTGGAGGAAAAAATACAAAGTGCTTCAGTAAGGGACATCAAAATAATCTATACTTATTATTAAAGAAAAAAATAAAAGGTCTGTAGTAATACACATTAACACTAACTATGTGAAAACAGCAGCTTTCCTGTATCATTGTCACCCTTTTTAGCCTATTTCTTCACCTCTCTGCTGCTCTGGTCTCTTCATATTCTGTGAGTGGGCCCCAGTGTGATCATGTGACTAGAAAGCTGCTGTATTTCTCAGGACTGTGTTGCAGTCTAGGCCTTGTTACTACAGATGACTTCTCCTGTCTCCTTCCAATGAACTGTATACAAAGTAGTGCCTCACACACAGCTCCAGAGAGCTCACCAATACATAGTGCTATAGGAGCTAATTTTTACTCCTCTATCTCCACCATTTTATCCTCCCTATTTACTCCTCGTGCTTCATATGCTTCCTGTAAGCACTTCTATAGGCTTGTATATGTAGCCTATGTATATGTAGCCTAAGAGAGAGAACAATGGCACAACACATAGTTCCTCTATCACAAAGAGACTGATGCAATGCTATGAATTTGTTTCCTCTCCCTTAACATAGACAGGTTTATGGAGGTACATGATATAATAAGGTATCAATGCACCTTGTAAGAAGGCAGAAAGCCAGCTAAGGAACCTATAGGTCCACTAGGTGGTGGACACAGAAATCAGCAGAACAAGGTACAGCAGGGGGCGCTACCACTGACATCACTGTAAGATATCTTATAACAGAAACAGAATTTTTAATTAATTGCTGTAAGTAAAACTGATGTATTCTTGCACGTGTACAACAGAACTTTCCCTGACTTCCGGATGAGCAGTAGCAAGTAAGCATAAAAATATTTTTAGTTCTAGAACTAATGTGTAATTGTATGATCTGGGATTTAGACTGATCATGAGGCGGAGTGGATAAACTGAGCTGTTCATAAGACCAAATGTGCTTAGCCATCCTGTATCTCTCCAGCTGTTGTTGACGATCTGCTGTCTATTGTACGGCACATTCAGGAAACCAAGAGTGAGATGTCTGTGTGTAGCTGGGGCCATATTATAGTAAGTGAGTAAACTGAACAGCCTTCTATTCTGCAGGCAGCATGTTATAGAGCAGGAGGTGCTGAGCAGAATGATATATAGTGTTATGGCAAAACTTTCAGGATAACTTATCATTTATTCATTTACACCGAAACAGTCAAGTAGGTGGCGGACACTAACTAAAAGTTCTCTATAACTGCCAGTCATTGAGTAGGATCACCCACTTGACTCCTTAGCCCAGAACAGAGATTTATTTTAAAGTGATACTGTAGCGCCAGGCACTGCCACCAAACCCCCTGTACCCGTCGTTACTTTTCTCAATCCATGCCTGTTTTTACTTCTTTTATTTCGCCATTGCAGGGTGGCGCAGTGTCAAAGGGGCGGGGCCTAGGCCTGCCGAAGATGAATATCCAGCCCAGGGAGGGGGAGAGGCGCTGCAGGCCTCGGGCATCCCCCTCCCTAGGCTGGATATTCAACTTCGGCAGGCCTAGGCCCCGCCCCTCTGACGCCGCACCGCCCTCCACCACTGGAATAAAAGTTGCCCCAGGAAACAGATAGACCCTCAAACCAAGCACGGATTGAGAAAATCTAACAAAGAGGGGTTTGGGGGTGGTGTCCGGCGATACAGTATTGCTTTAATAAAGTTGTCCTAGAACTATATCTCGATCTGCTCAGCTCCTCTTGCTCTATAACATGGTGTCTCCAGACTGAATTGCATTCTCAATGCGACAGGTTTCCTTTACATCAGATAAGTTACCTGTTTTCTTCCACACAGTGCAGATGAGTCAAAAGATGATTCTTAAATGTATATCTCTTTTTAAAGGCTTTTCCACACTGCAAAAAGAAAGAACATGTCATGAGAATTAATGTAATAAATGGAAAAAAAAAATTAAATACAAAATAAACAAATAAAAAATAAAATAGTACTGGGTGACGCACCTTATCACACATGTGGGGTTTCTCAGTGCTGTGCGTCTTCATGTGCTGAGTCAGTCGTTTTTGCATGGTGTACACCCGACTACACACCGGGCAGGGGTAGGTGATGTTCTTTGCAATCTGTAGAGTCAGAACGGAAAAATGAAGATAGAACTTCAGGCAGAATATTAAAATTCAATAATGACTGCAGATGGTACCATACACTTCAGATATCTTGCTCAACCAATAGCAATCTCACCAGCATGCTCATGTTAACCGAGCATGTGTGTTTCTTACATGGAGAGAGGGGGGCGGGGTAAACCGCTGCCAATGTGCTATGGCAGCTGTTGAGGGCGACCACATAATAGATAGTCAGCTAGTACTGTCAATATTGGTAGGTTTATGGTTAGCTTAACCATCATCATCAAAAACACTGGCTCTAAAGGCGCAAACAGGATCGGTCACTGCTTGGGCTTACAAAGGGAAACATTTACAGCTAAACATTGTGTTCCCTCCATGACACAGACAAAGATGTGAGCCTAGGCTCCATATTAGGGGGCAGGTGACTATGCAGAAAATGGGTCACTGTCACTTTAAAAAAACTTTTTGACATAACAGTGTGACTATTACAAGTGTGACAACTTTCGTTCAGTCGGAGTCTGGCTGTTCAATCCCCCGCTGATTGCTAGATAGAACAGGGTGTGGCAGTCACCTGGCTTACTTTAAGTCTATCAACCCCCCCCCCCCCCCCCCCCCCCCCAAGCAAGATGGAAAGAGCAGCCAAAAAAGCACTTCTCCCGACTCATTGTAGCAATTGTGAAGGTCGCTGAGACCATTCAAAACTTTTACCATGTCTCTATGGCAGCCTAGCTCTCTCCCTGCACTGTGTCTACGGCATAGGACACCAGTTTTATTATCGCAATGTGCTTAGAGGCCGATATGTTCAGGTTCGGGGTAGAAATATGCTTGAAAATACTCTAGTAAATGAGGAATCTTTGGCCCTCCAGCTGCTGCAAAACTACAATTCCCATAATGCCCGGGCAGTCAGAGCCCTGGATTTGGTGTCCAAGCATGATGTGAATTGTAGTTTTGCAGCATTTGGAGGGACAGATATCTAGTCTAGTTGTATGAAGGAGCGTTAGGAGACGGCAAAATTACTGTAACCCATAGGAACATTGACTTTATTTTACTTACATTTAAACATTTCTTATTTCTGGAAAAAAAACAAAACAAAACAAAAAGACAGGTTATTAAAGGATAACAGGTCTTATACTTCTCAAGGACTAAGATACATAACATATTTGTGAAGTATTTGTTCTTCCAAGAAGCCTTCTCTTCCTGTCTGATACAACTCAGTCTTAATGATTACAAATGACCTTGTTTCTAAGCCGCAAAAATCTGCTGAGCCAGTGGGAAAAAATTATTTTGGATGAAATATTGTCATCCCTTAAGAGCGGCAACGACTGAAACCATACATGTAAATGGCAATTGTCGGATACAACAGAGATTTCTTCTCCGCACAAGTAAATAGATGCAAAGTGTAGAGGTCATGATTTTTTTTCTACAAGCAATGCCAAAGGGGCCAGGTAAGAATGACGTATATAGCAGTTTTTTTTTTTTTTTTACTACTTGACGGCTTTAATTTTGAAGAGTTGAAGCTGTGATGTTTACACGACTTTCAACTTTCCAGTGAAAAAATATTGATGCCCTATGCTGAAAATAGGCCATTATTATACGTTGGCACCCCTGCTGTTCAGGGGTTACTGATGCATTAGCTTTGAAAGGTGCTAGGTAAGCAGAAATGTAATAATAATAATAAGGCTCAGGTTACACTAAGCACTGAACTGCTACCTAGATAGAAAAGCCATGATTTACCTTTTAGGGACAGTAAGAATGCTCTGGATAATGGAAGCTCAAAGATGCAGGTGCAGGTACACAGCCTAGACTTTCCCCAGGACAAAGCAGTAGCTAAGCCCCGCCCACACTTTCTGTGTTACATCTTGGTCTATCTATAACTAGAGCCAGATTTCCTCTAAGAGGCAGTAAAAAGCAGAGTGCAGAGAAGTGAGACACCTAGTGGCCAATACTTTAGAGCTGTATTTCTGGGGTGGAGAGTTATTTTTGGTAAATTAAGTCATCTGGAAGCTGTATGAAACAATAGTAACCATTTAATAATTAAAAAAACTTACCGCTCTTGCTGGTGTACAGCAGAATGTCTTATCACATCCTTCTTGTAAACACTTGTGTAGTTACATTGATCACATTTGTGCGGTTTATTTCCCTGGTGGTTGAACATGTGTTCCTTATAGAAAAGAGACAAGTGCACAATAATAAAATGTAATCTAAGTTAACATACTCCATACAAACATATAAGGTAGCACATAAGGCTTTGGTCACATCACCATCATTTTTCAATTTTTTTGGTAGAATCTGCAAACAGGGCCGTTATTTGAAGTTAGGCCCAAACACAGGCCTCATGTCAATTATCAGACCCACAATCCAGCTAAGATTTGAGGGGCCATATTATGCTCATCTAAAACCAGATTCAGGGGACTAGAATTTAGACCAGGGCAATCCCTGTTAACTAGAGTTAGAGTGTCACTGTCGTCTTTTTTTTTTTTGCAGAAATCAGTAGTACAGGCGATTTTAAGAAACTTTGTAATTGGGTTTAATAGGCAAAAATGCCATTATCTGCATTCAAAGAGACTTTCCCCAGGTCCCCCCCCCCTCCCTCTCTCTCATCCACTGCTCATTATCAGGAAATCTCGACTCTTTTACATCAGTCGAGCCCTGTGTGACCTATGGAGAGGGGAGGGGGAGGAGGGAGGAGGAAGATTAGTCACCAGAAGAGAGCAGAGAAGAAAGGATTACACAGTGGGAGCTGATATTCAGAGGTCAGTGGTGACTTCAGAGGAGATAGCCCGGTGATGTAGCTGTAAATTAACTCTTTGTTGTTCTGTTTTGGTGCCTCATCTCCCTCAACCCCTCCCCTCTCCAAAGAAAACCCTGAAGACAGAGGGGAGAGTTTCAAACTGCTTTTTCATGATAAAAATGCATTTTTCAGCTAATAAACCCAATTACAAAGTTTCTTAAAATCGCCTGTACTATAGATTTCTGCAAAATAAATTTAAACAACAGTGACACTTTAATCAAAGTTGGCATGTTTTCCAGGAAGTACTCGTAGTGCATCCAGGCAGCAGGATTTAAATGCTGATTGTTCATGTTTGTGCCCAAACTCATCTCTACTGCTAACACTTGCACAGGCACAGTGTGGTGCATATCAGACAATCCCTTTAACACCCCCCTCCCCCTCGGTTCTGTCAGGAATAGGTCAGAAAGCTGTGTCGGCACTTTGTCCAATCATTCGGGATGCAGTCAGAGCGGCCATCCTGACTGTAGACTATAAGATGCCGGCACTTTTTATTGAGACATTGTCTTGCTAAAAAGTGCATCTTTTAGTCCAAAAAATATGATATATTGAAAGCCCCAGTGAGACAGAGACTAATGTGAATACTGTGCATAACCCTTAGCAATGTACTCCAGATATAAATAATAAATTATTCTGTTTCTGCCCATTGTCATACTGTCAAAATGGGAAGTTCATGTGCGGCCCGACATGTTGCCGATTGGCCCGTAGACTTGAACATTTGGCCCGTCAGCAACATGTCGGCATTCCTCTTTGACAAGATGCTGACGCACAGCCCGATGTAGAGGTAACAAAGTTATATGGGAAAATAAATGCTCACCTTTAGGGAAGACCATCTCCGGCACTGATAGTTACACTGCTGGCACCTAAACATCTGAGGGTCATTGCTATCATGCGAGTTTACGTGGAAGGAATAATCTTCTTGTGTAAGAAACCTGGAGCCACAAACGCGGCAGATGAAAGGTCTGAGCAGGGGTTTATTGGGCGGTTTATAATACCTGCATATACAAACAAACATTCATGGATTTAGTCTAAAATCTGTACACCCAAAAATAGAATTCATTACCCCTTAATGGTGCGTTCACACCTACAGGATCTGCAGCTGATTTTCTGCAGCAGATTTCAGTTAAATAACTGAACACAGCATCTTGATGCTGTGTTCAGTTATTTAACTGAAATCTGCTGCAGAAAATCAGCTGCAGATCCTGTAGGTGTGAACGCACCCTAAGGCTGGGTTCACACTATGTATATTTGAGGCTGTATTTGGTCCTCATGTCAGGTCCTCATAGCAACCAAAACCAGGAGTGGATTGAAAACACAGAAAGGATCTGTCCACACAATGGTGAAATTGAGTGGATGGCCGCCATATAGCGGTAAATAACTTCCATTATTTCAATACCACAGCCGTTGTTTTAAAATAACAGCAAATATTTGCCATTAAATGACGGCCATCCACTCAATTACAACATTATGTGAACACAGCCTTTCTGTGTTTTCAATCCACTCCTGGTTTTGGTTGCTATACAGCCTCAAATATACAGCCTCAAATATACGTAGTGTGAACCCAGCCTAAAGGGGTATTCCACACAAACATAACTTTATATGTTGCTGCCCATGGTTAGACTAACAATTCATTCCATACTTATGTAAGTTATTATCTAGTCAGTCTCCTTCCCCCAGCTTTTGCTGCTTTCTGCTGAAGACACAAAAATCTTTGTGTGATCTTTTCTCTTCGTCTCCCCTCCTTACCCCTCCCTTCTGAGACAGCTGATGTAAACAAGTCCCTATCTGCAACTTTGTAATGTAATAATCACAGTGACTTCATCAGCAACTTAACCTCAGATTAATCCTCCCAGCATTACAAAGAAGCTAAAAAAGTTGCAGATAAAGCCTGCCAGAGACTTGTTTACATCAGCCGTCTCAGAAAGGAGGGGGGAGGAAGGGGAGACAGAGAGAAAAAGACTCACACAGATTTTTGTGTTTTCAGCAGAACGCAGCAATAACAAGTATGGGAGGAATTGTTAGTCTCACCATGGGCAACAAAAGTTAGGTCTGAGAGGAATACCCCTTTAAAACCCTTTTGTGAATAACGAGAACCATTTTTACAGGTTAGCATTCAGAATCTAAAACTTTTTTACTTCTGCGTCGCAGGTGAAGAAGGCCTTGTTATACATGCGACAAGTTGTACTTTGTAAAGCGAACACTCTGGGGTACATATATGTTGGGGGTCGTTTGCCGCTAATCCCAGCCGTTCCAGCAGAGGCATGGCTGTGTATAACAGCTACGCTCCTGCCACTAATCTTGTGGGGACAGTACCCATGAGATTATTCAGCCTGCTATATCCATGGTAGATCGTTCAGGGGTTAATGTCACTGACATAATCCCATAATCATTCATTATGTATGTGTCAAACTGTCAAGAATGTGAATTATGCAGAGTATCGTGTATATAAGTATGCACTATGCTCACTGTCATTGCCTTAAGTTTTACAGCTCTCGTAATGCAAGCTGCCACAGAATCCCCATGATTTTTATTCCCAGGTCGATATTAAGGCAGAAACGGTTTATATCCATCAAAAGAGAATTTACTAAATCTATTACTTGATTTAAGTCGGGGCGGCCACATGGTCATCTACCAGTAGGTCACCATTGACTACGTCCACCTAATTTACCCCAGTACCATATCTGGCATATATAAGCTATAAATGTTACTCTAAGTTAAAAAAATAAATAAAAAGAAGTTATTAGGTAATTTGAGCAGCACAGATGTGCGGGGGGCCGGAGCCGGAGGATGAGCAGATGTCTTACTGACAATCGGAGAGATGATGAACTGTGTATTATAGTGAGTACCACAACGTTATCACGTACTAACCTTCGGCTTCTAAAGCGATGATACTTTCGACCTCTGAAGTGTTTAGGTGGACGGCCGCGTGGTCGACATATTACTTTCTGCTCTTCTTGTGGAGAGCAAGAGGAGGGGTCTTTGTTTTCAAAGTCGGAGAGGATGATGTTAATTTCCACTGGTTCATTCATGGTGGGCAATTGTGGGGGAACGGGATCCACTTCAGGAGCTGTGAAAATAAAACAGTACTTCTGCTTGCTCTACGCCAAGATATCATTCTGCCTTTCAAACCCAGACTCCATTACCTTGAAGCCAGGAATTAAAGGGGATTTCCAGGGAAAACTGATTGATGGCTTACTTACAGGATCGACAAGGTGCCAAAACCAGACTGGAAGTAAACAATGTATGGAGCCAAAGCATGCGTGTGGTTGCAGCACCATACAGAGCCAAACACTTCTGGCTCCAGTTACTGTATAGTGCAGGTGCCACAGCAGTACGGTACAGCTGATCAATAGGGGTGACAGGTGTAGGCATCCTGCCAGATAAGCCATCAATTGGTTTTATCTGGAAAACCCCTTTAATTGGTGGGCCTTAGCACTGCCTGTCCTCAGGATGGGTCATTAATATTTGACCACAATCCCCCTGATCCGCTGTTTGGCAGAGCTGGGAACAGAAGGTTCTCTTCACTGTGTACTACTGGCTGTGCTGGGATACTGTAGCTCAGTTCCTACTAATGGGAATAGGAGCTAAGCTGCAGTACTTATCAGCTGCTGTATGTCCAGTAGGAAGTGGTGTAGTCTTTCCAGTCTGACACAGTGCTCTCTGCTGCCACCTCTGTCCATGTCAGGGACTGTCCAGAGCAGTAGCAAATCCCCATAGAAATCCTCTACTGCTCTGGACAGTTCCTAACATGGACAGAAGTGGCAGCAGAGAACACTGTGTCAGACTGGAGAGAATACACCACTTCCAGAAGGACATAAAGCAGCTAATAAGCACTGGAATACTGGAGATTTTTATATAGAAGCAATTTACAAATCTGGGGGGGCTCGTCACACTGGGGGCGGACGGCCCACCTCCAGTGCTTTAGGCCAGGCCAGTGCCTGGGATTACACTGGAACCACGCCGGCGCCAGTCTATTGATGTAAGGATCTTAAAGTGATGTACCTGCTGGTACATTCGCTTTAATAAACAGTGGGGACTGTCTTGTATGTTAAGATACAGAAAAAACTATAACAGAGAGAAGATTCACAGTACCTTGCAAACGAGGGACCTTGCGTGGACGCCCAGGCCGTCTGCGTGGCCTTTCTTTTGCCAGCGCACCCATACTTGATACAAACTGATGACTGCGGGTGGCATCCTCGCCTGGACTATAGTCACTATCATCTGGAAATGGAGGGGATGGTCACATTACCACAAAGTGAAGGAAAAGAAAACAATAGAGTATTGTCCTTCCTAGAACTACTGCCTAATGGAAGTGCATTACCCATTTAGTGTAAAAACACGATTTCTTACCATCAGCATCATCTATGGCTCCAGCATCCACAATATCATCTTCCTCTTCTTCCTCCTCTTCTCTAGGTCGTATCACTTTGCGGAAAGCCCTTTCATCTTTATTGACTAGAAGACAAAAGAGTGATGAAACGTACCTACAAAGAATTAAGTGGTTGAGGATGATCAGTGCCGCATCACATTCATCACTGTAAGATGAATAACACTCTCACACGACAGCCAAGAGCTACCAGGATACACAGCCATGTAATTATATATATATATATATATATATATATATATACACGGTGCAGAACTGGGACAAGAAGGCTCAAATTACACAAAGTGCTGAGGATAGGATGTAAGTGTGTAAGATGTGAGCAGCTCTATAGCCCAGGAGTGCTGCTCGGACGGCCTTTTCATCACCATTAACAGAATAGGTTACATAGGAGGTCCTGAACATAAATGGAGCAATTGGTGGACCATAAAATCCTAATGATAGTTAGGGCTGTGCTAATGAATGCCTTTACCTGAATAGACGTGGCGCTCTTTTACATGGCGGAGGAGAGTGGACTTGGAGGTACTCTTGTATTGGCACATCTTGCACTTGTACTGCTGAACCACGACTACTTCCATCATTCCTTCTAGAGCTTCCAGGTCAGACACTAATTCAGGAGCACCAGATGAATGTGATGGGGATCGCTCTCCAACCACAACAGGACTCACCGTCAATGGGTAACTAGTGGGGGCTGGGAAAAAAATAAAATATGTTTAAAAATATATATATTCTCTCTCAAGAAGAGTTAAAGGGGAATTATCAGCAGGTTAGAGTCGTCTTTACTGCACAGGAGATGAGGAGGAAGGTATGTGTCTTACCTTCCTCCTCAGCACCGTTAGTCGTGTGCTCCACAGTCCGGGGAGAGCGTTTGGAGCACTGGGGGGGAAGGGTCACTAGGAGCACTGCCCACCCATTGTACGGACTACAATTCTCTTGCTGTGTACTGGACATCTACCTATGACAGCACGTTCGGAGCATTGTGCGGATCTGCTTGGTTATGTATAGGATCGCTTTATTGCATTTTATTGTGTTTTCAAATGAAGAATTAAAGAGACACTGTTGTCACAAAGAACTGGGTCTAAGTGTTCAGACCCTAACCGAAAAGTGCAACGTTTTTTCTGATAACAGTGATAACTTTAAAGTGTCACTGTCGTTTAAATGTTTTTTTTTTTTTTGCAGAAATCAATAGTACAGGCGATTTTAAGAAACTTTGTAATTGGGTTTATTAGCCGAAAAATGCATTTTTATCATGAGAAAGGAGTTTGAAGCTCTCCCCCCTGTCTTCATTGTTCTCTATGGAGAGGGGAGGAGTGGAGGGAGATGAGGCACCTAAACAGGACAACAAAGAGATAATTTACAGCTACATCACTGGGCTATCTCCTCTGAAGTCAGCACTGACACCTCTGACCTCTGAATACAGTCTTTCACACAGCTACCGCTGTGTAATCCTTTGTTCTCTGCTCTCTGCTGGCGACTAATCTCCCTCCTCCCCTCTCCATAGGTTACACAGGGCTTGGCTGTCGAGATTTCCTGATAATGAGCAGTGAATGAGAGAGGGGGGGGGGGGGGCCTTGGGAAAAGTCTGGGGGAAAAAACGACAGTGACACTTCAAATATCTAAATTGATTGGATATATTTGGTTGTGTGTTTCTGATTTATTTTTCCGTAGGTTGTATTATGGTAATTTTTCAAAGCTCCTTACCTTTGGTTATTTAACCATAGTTAAAGGGAACCTGTTATAAAGACAATGCTATCTAATCTATTGCCATCATGTAATAGAGCAGAAGGAGCTGAGCAGATTAATATATATCTTTATGGGAAAAGATTCAGTATAACTTGTAACTTGTTGATTGTAATCCCTGATCAATCTGTGTTAAGGAGTCCAGTGGGCGGGGTCATTTAATGGACTGGACTTTCAGGTAATAAATTACAAGTTATACTGAATCTTTTCCCATACAGATATATATCAATCCACTCAGCTCCTTCTGCTCTATAACATGATGCCGATAGCTTAGGTTGCATTTTCATAAGGACAGGTTCCCTTTAATGACATAATCAAAGTTAATGTGGACATTCTTCCTTACCGCCCTCGGGTTCCTGCAGGATCAGGTACTGGGTGATCTCAGAGTTTCTGCCTTCTGTGCTTGTAACTATGCAGCCTAAAATGTAGAACAATACCATTTAACTCTATATGTTGATAATCACATTACAATGAAAGTTTCCATCTAGCCGACCGGTCTGATGTGATCATCTTAAGAATTGGTTGCACAAATTAAATTACAAAAAGAAATGTAAATTTTGCCATGTTTTGCTCTAAATAAATATTTATAGGAATGTTCCTTGACCTGCTTCTTCTGTTCTGGCAGATAAAGTCTTCACGTGCTTCATGAGCATATGAGTACTGCATCTATTAGGGAACATCTTTAAAGGGGTAATCTTTTTCTTTCAAATCAACTGGTTTCAGTTATATAGATTTGTGATTTACTTCTATTTAAAAATCTCAGATCTTCCAGTACTTATATGCTGTATGTTCACTCTAATAAAAAAAAAAAGGTCAAAATTTCTAATAAATTATACAGGAAACCTGTACATTAATAAGTACCTGTCCTTTTAAAAGACTTTAACCCTCTTTTTAGGCCATTAATGACCCCTCAATTTTTATGTTTTTGTATTTTTCTCCTATTTGTTTCATCTTCAGAACCATATGAGCGCTTTTTTTTTTTCTTTTTTGCATGAACAATTATACTTTGTAGTGAAAAAGTATGAAAAATCATAAAAAGTACTGCAAAACAGCAAAAAAAAAAAATACTGGTGGGGGAAAAATAAAAACATTAATAATAATAATAATAATAATAATAATAAAAAATAAATAAATAATTTGCTGACCCCCTACAAGTTTTTTTATTTTATTTTCTGTCTATAAAGCTGTTTGGGTGCATATTTTTTATGCCATAATTTGTAGTTTTTATTGGTATCATTTTGCCACCAATCAGACTTTTAGATGATTTTTTATTCCATTTTTTGGGATGTAATGTCACAAAAAAAAAAATTCAGGCAATTGGTATTTAACGTTTACGCTATTCACTGTGTAATTTCATTACCATTATGGGACAGATAGTAATAATAATAATATTCACTTTTTCATGCGCCACTCTATTTTTCTGTGTTCTTGCTCCAAGCAGACGTAGATTTGTGGTCTAATTTTTGCCTAATCCAGGCGAAAATGTTAATAAATTTTGCGGATGGGAAGGACACATCTCTTTGCGCACAATGCTGGGGAAACGTGTCCGGCAAAATTTTACACAATTTTTGTGTGATAGGGGTCCTTCAGCAATAATTTGCTGCTTCTTGCTGGTTTGCGCTAGGAGCAGAGCTTGATGCATCGGCCCCTATGTTTTAGTAGTTTGGATTTTTTTTTTTTACACTTTTTAACTGAATTACTCCCCATTTTGGGGAGTAGGGGCATAACTGGTCTGTTTCCCAGCAGCACACACTCAAGGACTTCCTTTTGCTATGGCGTTTCCTTATCTCCTAACAACTATTGAGTGGAGAGGCCAAACGGTTCGGAGAATGTCGCTAAACCCGAACGGTTCGGCCTCTCCGCTCCACACTAGAACTCTCGGCATTTGACTCTCCGTGACTGCAGAGGTTGAATGCAGTGATCAAATGGCGCACCCTCATGTCCGAATGAACCAGAGCGTGCTCCAGATTCGCTCGTCTCTACATGAAAGAAGAATTTGGCTACAATTCCCCTTCCTTCACCTCATCATCAGACCTTTGTAGCTGACTTGGTTTTGTTGGGAAACATTTCGGTATTTCCTGAGTATTTTTGTGTGATAGACATGTGAATGCTTCTTCACCGAGCGCACAGGTCGCAGACGTCAGACCTAAATAAACACATGGAACTACAGAATGGCAGGGTTCATACGGGGACAGAATCCCACTGACAGCTTGAAGTACATTTGGAACAAGTTCTTCTGAGTCACGGTGTTGCTGATTATAAATGTACACATAGCAGAGAGACGTAAATGACTCAGAAATGTTAGTTTATTTATTTCTTCTTACCTTGAATGAGCTGAGGATTGATTGAGCCATGTATAATCCTATCCACTGCCGAAGTGGCTGAGTAGGTAGTTGCCGGGACTTCAGATGGTATGAGGACAGGCCGAGGAGTCTGGGTAAGGATGGACTGACATATGCTGCATACCCCAGGTACAGAGCAGGCTTCAGACTGACAAGGAAGAATTGGTGTGTGGGATATTGCCTCCTTAAAGGAAAAGTTATTGAGTTACTATCGGTTGTTCCGGACAATAATCGTTTTGTGCAATAGCTCATGTTGAAAGGTAACATGCATGATGTCGGCCAATCGTTGTTTTGAAACTGTTGTTTCAGAACCAATGTCACAATGACGATAGCAACGGCCTGCTGAACGTCGCTCCGTGTAATAGGAGCAGCAGATGCCGCTCTCTTCTATGGGCCACCGGGATTATCTAACGATCATCCGGGCAGCTCCTCCCCCAGCTTTCCTATTACAAGCACAGACATCAAGCGGGAAACGAGGAGCAATCGAGCGCTGACATGACAGGTCGCCGCTCACTTGCTCCCTCATATCGGGCCATGTAATTGTACCCTAAGGCTTATGAAAATGTTTTGTTACACAACCTGGTCAGCACCAGCGCGTAGATCCGATTATGCGGTTCATTTTTCAAATCAACGCCCGTTTCCCACTATCTGCACTGGTTTCTTCATGTGCAAATAGGGCCACTCAATGCACTGGAGGTGGGCCCAGCGCCCCCTTCCCTCAAGTGCATAGAGCAGCCCTATTTGCATATGAAGAAACCAGTGGCAAGAACTGGGCGGTGGTTTGAAAAATGGACGGCTCCACTGGGATCCACATGCCAGCAACAGCCAGGAAACATAGAAAAAAAAATTAATTTGCCTTACTGCGATTATTTGTTTTAAGGACCTATCTCCTTGTCAGCATTCCATGCAAACATATTAATGTCAAAATAATATGTGAACATTTCAGGTACGGTCTTAAATTAAGCCCCGCCCCCTTTCCCCGGTCGAATTTAAGAGGTGCACGCCTCTTAAATCATGATAAATGCGTCGTTGGAGGAAAAAGGCATGTTTCCTACCTCCATCCTCAGGGCCGTTTCCGTGATATTAGCAATTTAATCAATATGCTAAATATTGACCAAACTTCTAATATCACAAAAACAGTGGAAAGGATGAAGGTAATAAAACTTCTGGTGATAGTAATGTTACTCTCAGTCATGTAAATTGCACAAAGTCTCCTCCTCAATCTCCCTATAGTGCTGTCAGCAGCCAAAGCTTTCGCTGTCCAGGCATGATGGGACTTGTAGTTTGCAGGAGGCTGCAGATCCCCCTTCCTCACTATAGGGTACCTGAATTTACATGCAACATCTAGGTAGACGGAAAAAGCGATGATATACACATATACCAGGCAGTTTTGGAGAAGTGGCCTGGAAACGACCTGGCGACTTGTGATTCAGGCAGTATAAACATGAAAACAGGTTCTCTTAAAGATGATTTACAGCACATTATCAACTACAAGAATTGTATATGCCCTATTTCCCCTTTTAAACCATAGCAATCTCCTACAAGCAAGTATGCTAAATATATAGTAAGGAACATACGGTGTAGTCGTGATGCATGGTGACATCTGGCACCTGGGCAACCACAGTGCCTGTGTCCTGCCCCCTGGCAGCATCTACAAGGTCCATACTGCTTGGATTCAGTGCAGGCTGTTGAAAATCCATGTTATCTGGATTCTTCATGTAGGTTTCTGGCACAATATTAATTTTCAAACTGGAGTCTTCTATTTTCTGTACATTTACAATTTTAGCAATTCGTTGCATGGTCGTCTCAGGCGCCTTTATGTCACTGGATACAGATATGGCATCTACGTCTCTACTGATCGGCTCATCGGGGTGGGCGTCATTTGAAGGATAGCTTTCAGCGCCCAGATGTTCCCTCTGCATCACCTCCAGATGTTGGGTGACTAAATTGTCTCCTATATGTGGGTTAACCATCTGAAGGCATTGAGCGAGATCTAGGTTGTGCGTTTCTGTGTTTGCAGGATCCTGTTCTACGAGAACCGCATCTGTGCTCAGGTCTACTGGACCCTCATTCGCGTCCTTGCCCATTGATTCATTTGTGCCAACCACATGATCTTGGCCCTTGTTATCGGAGTTGTGCTCCATATCTGGTTCCTGGCGTAAACTTGATTTTCCTGTGACCCTTTGCTGTATACTACAATCATCCCTGGACTCTTCGCTGTCTGCAGACACCTGTATCTGAGAAGCAATATCATCTGAAGCTAGCTTAACAGGACCGTGTGAACTTAGATTTAGCTTGAGTAAAACTGTTGCATCGATGGTTTCTTGTTGAGTAGTAGGCGTCTGTAGTTCGGGTTGGCTTGCGCCATCTTCATCTAACACAACAATGGGCTCTTGTCCTCCATCAGTGCTTGTTTTCTCTAGGTCTACATCTTTCTCCATTTCAACACCACAGATCTGTAAAGCAAATAACAAGGTTTAGTGTAGGCCTTGGTAAAAAGAGAAGCTTTTGTATGCCATACTGCAGGATCTGTCTTCCTTTGATGGACATAATTTTTAAATAATGGATCGAAACAGATACATTTTTTATATTTTTTAACGTACACAAAGACATGGTTGGCTGAGTTTTTCTGTACATTAAAATTAAATGCAGGAAACAGCAAGAGGAAGGGAAACAAGCGCTTATGTGTGGATCCACAGGTTTGTTTTTTTTGGTGCGGAAGAAAACTTGCTCGCTCCACAGTGTTGTACAGAAGGCGCGAGACCTCTAATCGCATGATGTTCAAACCGCTCAGGATCCAAAGGGAAGGACCGTTCCTGCAGCCCAGGATCTTGCTTGCAGCTTAGACTAGATACCAGTATATAATCCAGGTAATTCGTGGTGATCAACACCACAAAAACCAATCCAACAATAGCCTCTGGGACCTGTATCGTGAACATTTACTCACACAGCAAAGTGTTACTAGACCACAATGATCTCTTCATCAGGCTGTAGTGTACACTGCCTAATGAAGAGACAGGAACGATGTAGAAATGCGTTGCTGGGTGAATACATGTGTTAAAGATGATTTCCAGCACCTATCCATGGATTGTTTTTTGTAGTGTTGAACACATCCGTAATGCTACACCAAGTCCTGTGGTTTCCCATTTACTGTAAATGAATAAAGATGAAGAAGATGTATAAAGATGAAGAAGAGGAGAATTTTAATGAGGCAAACAATAGTGGCTCGTCCTCTCCGAACAAAAGAAATATAAACTGCAGTTAAAGGGGTTATCCGAGGGGAGAAACGTAATACTTCTTCTCGCTCCCGATGCAAAACTTCCAACTCTCTTGGCTGAACAAATCTTGGAAACACATGTAGACTCATGTAGCCGAGCCGAGCGTGACTGTGTGCGCAGGGGGATGGGAAGAGAGTGTTGTTGGTAGAACAAGTGGTGGCATCTAATAAAAGGAATATAGGCACCTACAGTAAGATTGTAGTTGTTACAAAGAGTCATCAACTAGCGTATTGTAATGGAAAAACCTGAAGGGTTAGTTATATCATAATTTTACTTACATATATAGTGATAACTTATTCTGCAGGGCTGTGTCCATGGCCTCATCCAAGTCCATGACCGATGTACACAACAATGAAACAGAATAAGGGAAAATATGAAAAAGTAGTCGAATTATTAAAGGGGTTGGCCACTATATAAAATTATTCAGTGTGCAGTATTAGTAACTGCTGTGAACAGCTGCGCTGTCCTGCTCTGTGGTGATTCTGTATATAAGATAGCCAACATGGAGGAGCATGTGACCATGCCCCACCCCCCGGTGTCCTTCATTGGCATATACAGGGTCAGTGGTGGACACTGGGAGGGGGGGGGGCGGGACATGGTCACATGCTCCTCCATGTCGGCTATTTTATGGACAGGGTCACCACAGAGCAGGACAGCACAGCCTGGAGGAGGGGAGTCTCTATGGGGTATACAGAGAGCTGTTGTCAGTATATACAGTAAGAACACTTACTTATACTGCACACTGAACTATTCTACTATAAAAGTGGCCAACCCCTTTAAAGGGGTAGTCCACCCAAAAAAAAATTCTTTCAAATCAACTGGTGCCATAAAGTGCCAGAGATTTGTAATTCACTTCTATTAAAAAATCTTAAGTCTTCCAGTACTTATCAGCTGCTATATGCCCAACAGGAAGTTGTAATATTTCCAGTCTGGAGAGCAGGGGAGGTTTTCTATGGGGATTTGCTGCTGCTTTGGACAGTTCCTGACATGGACAGAGGAGGCAACAAAGAGCACTGGGTCAGACAGGAAAGAAAACACCACTTCCTGCTGGACACACAGCAGCTGATAAGTACTGGAAGACTTAAGATTTTTTAATAGAAGTGAATTACAAATCTCTGGCACTTTATGGCACCAGTTGATTTGAAAGAAATTTTTTTTGGGTGGACTACCCCTTTAATGCTAATGCTTTTCTGGATGGCCTGGGTGCCGTACTGTTACAGGGTTTCAAAGCACATTGGGGATGACTGAACACACATCAACTTAATTGTGAAGCATATTGCGTGTTATATATGTTTCAGTAACTTTTGCTCAACTTTTCACCCTGCATCAACTTGTATCATAAGCGATGTCAACTAGTAATGAGTGGACCTGCTAAACTTTTCGGATTCGATAACATTCTCCAGCCGACGGAAGTCAAATACTGAGCGCTCGGATTCAGGGAAGTTGGATGACGTCCTAGGGTGTCCTGCAAAGTATGGATATTGCCATAGGCTGTATGCATGTCTTCCTGGCAGCCCTAGGGCGGCATCCAACTTCACCAGAGTTAAATGCAGAGTGTTTGGGCTTGAAGAACACGCTGCCGAACCTGCACAGTTTAGCAAGTCTGCTCGACACTAGTGCCAACTAGTTTCTTCTACATACATGCCCCACCATGGCCACCAATCTCAGGTTTTAGGGCAGGTTCACAGAGTTTGGTGCTATGTTTGCACGCAACATGGCATAAGAAATTGTCAGAAACAAGCTGCACGTATATAGCTAGAGGAAATTTGAATACAAATCATTTGTCACTCTCCGTCTATACGTCTTCCAGGCAAATTATTTTATTACTTTAAATAACAGCAGCCGGAAAAAGAGAGGGGAAGATAAAACATTGTTCCTATCTGACGGTCCTTAGGGTTTTTCCACAATGATGCCCTGTGTCTGGTTTTGTGTGACAACTATCCAATACGTATATGAATCACTGCTGAGGAAGTGATCCGGTCGCAGGTATGACTCAGAAAAAGTCACCACCCCTCCCCTATCTATAGGCAGGTCTGAGCCAAGCGTTACATCTTGTTTACTAACATTTCCTTCTTATGGCGATAGCCAACCATACAAAAAAAACGAATAGGGAAAGGGTTACCGTCATTGCCTGTGCAAAAATATATCTGGAAAATGAGGGAACCGATCCAGGACTGGATACACAAAATGTCACCAATCTCACAGCTACCCGTCTCGCATATCTCACAGAGTCGCCTTAAAAAGGGAGCAATGTGCAAAGTCATTGTGTACACACCAGTGAACCTCTACTGAAAAACAAGCCCGAGGGGCTCGCCATCCAGATTGCTCTTGTTAATGTGTTAACAGGAGCTGCAGACCCCAAAATACTTCCATTTAAATAACAGGACATGCTCGACGGAGCCCTCGATTAGCCCTGGCCAAAGCCGAGCTGAGATTCCCCACCACGGTGCATCCCGCCCATCCGTACAACTGGCTTCTGCAGATAACATTTTATTCACCTCACTGGAGCAAGTAATACGGCAATTGCTACTGGCATTTATGCATGCATTCAGATAGTAATGTCTTCCAAATAAAAATGACAGAACGCAGACGAGAGAGAGAACGGGAAGGGGGGGGGGGGGGGGGGGGGGGGGAAGAGAGAGAGAAAGATGTCACATACTGTCTCCTGCCCTTTACAGAGAAGCCGCACAACGTGAAGCCCAGAGACTGAGCGCAGGAGGTCAGAGGTAACATCTACCGTCTCGTACCGTCATTACAGGGGCAAATTTTCCACCAAAATAATAAAGTAATGGAGTTGTTAAGCTACATCTATGTCATGCTTCTGCCCTTCCATTTGCCTTCTGCCCAACATACCTACTGACCTGAAAAAAGTCCACTCTATTTGATCCATTTTGTTAAAGTGTACCTGTCGTTTAAATTTTTTTTTTTTTTTTTCTGCAGAAATCAATAGTCCAGGCGATTTTAAGATACTTTGTAATTGGGTTTATTAGGCGAAAAATGCATTTTTATCATAAAAAAGCAGTTTGAAGCTCTCCATGGTTCTCCTATGGAGAGGGGAGGGGTGGAGGAAGATGAGGCACCAAAACAGGACAACAAAGAGTTAATTTACAGCTTCATCACCGGGCTAACTCCTCAGAGGTCAGCACTGACCTCTTTGACCTCTGAATACCGCTTTCACACAGGTCCCGCTGTGTAATCCTTTGTTCTCAGCTCTCTGCTGCCGACTAATCTGCCTCCTCCCCCCTCCCCTCTCCATAGATTACACAGGGCTCGACTGAAGTAAAAGAGTCGAGATTTTCTAATAATGAGCAGTAAATGAGAGAGGGGAGGGAGGGGGGACCTGGGGAAAGTCTTTTTGAATGCAGATAATGACATATTTGCCTAATAAACCCAATTACAAAGTTTCTTAAAATCGCCTGTAATTGATTTCTGAAAAAGTCGCACTTTAATGTATACACAATCAGGGTGAGAGACTATGAAGTGTGATTGACCACGAGTCCAAAAGTGTGTAAACGTGTGGCTCCCTAATGTCAATAGGCACATCGGGCTCTAAGTATGCTTTGCGTGTTGACAGCCTGCCAACCTTGAGTTCAATGTAAGGGCAGAAGCACGATGTGAAAGAGAGACTAGAGGACGGCAACAGGGTTGAGGCTTAGTTAACACTAGGCTAGACTTTTTTTTTTTTTTTTTGCCTAAGAGCCGTACTACATGTGACAATTGTCGCTTGAAACATCGTTAGATCGGATTTAAATGATAAGCGCTTCATGTAATAGCATGCAATGATTAAAGCCCCTATTCCACGGGGCGACTAAGAGGATATATTAGCGCTCGTTTGCTCCTCATTCCTTGCTCGCTGCCGCTATTCTACGCGGGAGCAGGTGAGTGCAGGAGGGGCCGCGGGGAGCTGCGGAGGGGCTGCCCGGGTGATCACTAGATCGTCCAGGCAGCCCATAGAGGATAGTAGCGGTCTGCTGATGCTGCTCCTATTCCACTTAGCGACGGCAGCAGATCGCTGCTATAACAGTCCTTTGTTTTTCAACAAAAAGACAAACGACGCAACGATCAGCCGACATGGCCGATAATCGTTCCGTGGAACAGGGCCTTAAACGACCAACGAAAAGACTTGATTGTTTGATAAAATCTGGACCAAATTGTTCACGAATCGTTCGGTATAATAACACGTTGTTCTGATGTTCCCTGATCTACCAGCCAGGAAAGGACGAGCGCAAGAACAACCATAACGATCATCTTCCCGCGTAATAGGGTGAATGATTTAAGATCGTTTTTCATAGAGGTCGTTTGAGATTGTTTATTGTTAATCGCTGAAAAATCGTCCCATGTAATGCCACCCAAAATCAGGTGGATGTGGTTAAAGTCAACATCAGGATCCGTGAGGATGCCATTATGCTAGTGTGAACATAGGCTTAGCGTGGAGGAATTCTGGACTGAAGCCAATCTGATTAGTATATATATATATATATATATATATATATATATATATATATATATATATATATCCTACAGTGGCAGTAAAAGCATGCTGCTTGCCCCAAGGCCTAAACTGAGATTAGCTAAAAAATAATTACCATAATAGAAGTTAGGGGGACATTTATAAAAGGTACGCCAGAGGCCTCCGGCAGGGAGATGGTGCAGAATCACCCCTTCTCCCTGGCGTACGCCTCCCGTATGCCCGGCTCGTCCGATGGGCAGCCTGGCGGAGCTTGGGGGGGTTTGATAAGGTGGGGAGGAGGTGTGGCCTCCTCCCGCGCCTCATTTATCATGATTCACGCCTGCTCGCAAGCGTAAATCATGACGCAAATCTACACCTGCTAGAAGAAAGTTTAGATTTAGATTTCGCGACCGGCTGGATTCACTAAGAGGCGTACGCCCCTTAGGCGGAGCTTAATGTAAGAACGGCATACTTGTACGCCTGTCTTCGTAAATCCCCCCCTAAGTGAAATGATAAGATAAACTAAAAAAGTAGTATACCTACAATATGGGTGTGCGTGGCTGCAGCTTTCAAAGACAATAGATACCTATTAATTTCGGTGGGTGTTCTGCCCAACCAAAGCAAGAGACCTTTATATCCTGAATCACCTCTGCCCTATTACACAAAGTGATTATCGGACGTATTTGGCCGTAGTAGGAGTAGCGGCAGCAAACCTGCAGACACCTCTGGTGGCAGCTTAGCTCCCTTGAGAACAGAAGGATTGGACATACCAAAAACCAACAGCGCGATCTCACTCAGCATTCGCCACATCAGACAACTCCAGCGTCAATCTCTGTGATCGTTGCTTGTTTACAGGGCCCTCACAAGGCTCGATAAGTCGTGCAGCTGGGTGCACAATTTCTTGATCAGTTGGACCCATTTTATCAGCCATAGGTTGACGGACGAAACAATGCAGCACGCAGTAACTTTTTGTCTGGTCAGATCCAGAGGACAGACACCATGTTAGAAACTCAATGGACCCCATTAAAGGCAATGGTCTCTATTAGGCTCTGTTTCGCAATTGATCCCCTTGCTGTTTTTTTTTTCATTCTTCTGCTCGCAGATTCAAATAACAAACACCGGAGCTTATGAAATGTGAACATATCTTAAAGTGTCACTGTCGTTTCATTTTTATTGCAGAAATCAATAGTCCAGGCGATTTTAAGAAACTTTGTAATAGGGTTTATTAGGCAAATATGCCATTATCTGCATTCAAAAAGACTTTCCTCAGCCCCCCCCCCCCCCCTCACTGCTCATTACCAGGAAATCTCAACTGTTTTACATCAGACGTGCCCTGTGTAACCTATGGAGAGGGGAAAAGGGAGATTAGTCGCCAACAGAGAGCAGAGAACAAAAGATTACACAGCGGATGCTGCATGAAAGCCGGTAATCAGAGGTCAGAGAGGTCATCGCTGACTGTCAGAGGAGATAGCCAGTGATGTAGCTGTAAACTAACTCTTTGTTGTCCTGTTTTGGTGCCTCATCTCCCTCAACCCCTCCCCTCTCCATAGAGAACAATGAAGGGGGGAGAGCTTCAAAGAGCTTCAAACTGCTTTTTCATGATAAAAATGCATTTTTCAGCTAATAAACCCAATTATAAAGTTTCTTAAAATCGCCTGTACTATTGATTTCTGCAAAAAAAAAATTTCAATGACAATGACACTTAAAGTTATAAAAAAATAACACTAAGACTTCTCAAGATTTCATGTTTAAAAACTCAAACCCAAATCCGGAACTAAATCTGTACATGTAAGACGCACCCTTACACATGTTGGGTTTTGCTGGTGCAGTTGATGAAGTTATGGATCACAAGGGGTGAGAAAGTATAAAAGAGATGACAGACGTCTCTATTCTACATCCATCCCAGCTTTAGCTTCCAAACCACATAAAAAAACGCGAACAAAAAAAATGATCAAAATCTGAATGTATAAGAGAACTTTAATGGTGCGTTCACACCTACAGGATCTGCAGCTGATTTTCTGCAGCAGACTTCATTTAAATAACTGAACACGGCATCAAATCTGCTGCAGATCTGCTGCAGATCCTGTAGGTGTGAACGCACCCTAACAGACGAAAAGTGAATGAACCTGTGTGAGAAATGGCACATCTAGAAATACAATGCAATTTCTTAAAGAGGTTGCTGACTGGTTTAGAAAAACCATATTTAAATTCCTTTTTTTTTTTTTTTTTTTTTTAAGGAATTCTGTGTTAAAGGGAATTTGTCGTCTGAAAATCACCAACTGTTTAAATCATGTTTTTATGTTAAAGGGGTATTCCCATCACAAATAATTTTTTAGGTGATAGGGAATTGAAAAGCAATTTTGCAAATACTTTGGATCAGGAAAATTGGTTCCTTCTGAAGATGTGTCCCTTTTTTTCCCTTTAGTGTTGATAGCTTGTTGCCAGGGTTTGTGACCACCACTCTCCACTCTGGTGGTCGGGACATCGGGGAGCAGTGAGTATACTTTATTCTCCTCCACTGTCTGCAACTGAGGTCACACTCATCTCCGGGGCTTGGATTGTCCCTGGAAACATGTGTAACCTCAGTGGGAGACAAAGTGATGCCGAGCTGATTCAGCTCAGCACTGCCGCATCCCATCCTCACTCCCCCGCACCAAACCACCAGGTGAACAGAAATGCAGCAGTGCAGAGTTGAAACACTTTTAAAGATTTAAACATTTTTGGTGATTTTCTTTTCTAATTTTTAATTTTATTGCCTATACTTTAAAATAATCCTAAAATCTTGCATTTTCTATTCTCACTGCTAGGCCTAAAACGTCATGTTTCGTCTGTGATGATAAGGAGGAGACTGATATGTCCAGCGTTACAGCGAAATGTGACACCAGTAGAGAAAACAGTAGATGTTCATAGCTCATTGCCCCCCCCCCCCATGGAATGGTGACAGACACCTTTCCTATTCATGTCTATAGGACAGCTTCTGTCCATTGTTGTCTATGTCCATGGGGCTTGATCACTTAATGCTGTTTTATGGGAACCTGTCACCCTGGCTGCCGGGGTGAAGCCCGCCCGAAACCCCGGTGGAGTCCCTTATACGTGCCCCTTCCTTGAAGTCTTGGTCCTGGACCACGTCCCGCGGCCAAGAAATTCTCGACGGAAGCAGTGCGCGCGCTCACCAGAGATGAGTCCGATGCCCATAGAGAATGACTGCTCCAGTCATTCTCTATGGGCGTCGGACTCATCTCTGGTGAGCGCGCGCATGGCTTCCCACTGGGATTTTTTGGCCGCAGACTTGGTCTGGGACCTGGACTTCGACAGGGGGATAAGTAAAGGGGGCGCCACCGGGGGGGGTCAGGCAGGCTTCACCCCGGCAGCCAGGGTGACAGGTTCCCTTTCTGATTTGTTATTTTTTTTATTTCTTTATCTCTGTAGATTATTATGGGGTGGACATCTTGCCTTAAAAGTTTTTATACTTTTAAGGCAAGATGGCCACCCCATAATATTCTACAGAGATAAAGAAATATAAAGAATTACAAATCAGAAAGTGGTTTCTTTCACATCCCCCCATGACCATAAAACCAAAGTAATACCACAAGTCAGACAATTTAGTTATTTGCACGTAAAAAAGGCTACGTGCATACTTCTAGTGACGATCGCGGTCCCTCGTAGTGTCGCAATGCTTTCCTGTTATTCACGCTTCCCCAGTGATGTAAATGCTTTGTCGTTGTTATGTAATAACTAGAGAAAAGTATTTTTCTCATCTTTCCAGGGATCGTGAGACAACGTTAGCATTTGTTACATTGTATACATTACTCATTTATGATAATACTAGTCCCTAACTGGACAAATTTGGGATGTTGATAATTTTGCAGATTTTAGAGCTGAAATCTCCCACCTCCTGGTTGTATAGAGCTTGCTCTAGTTTTTCTGTTCAGATAAGCTGTTCTTTGTATATACATGAGTAGCAGCACTATTTCTGGCCATTATATTACTTGTTTATGGTATTTTCACCAATTTTCCTCTCTGATGTCTCCATCTCTGATTGTCAGTTGTCCTTGGACATACACAGAAGAGAAGATCCGCTCACCAATATGTCTACAGCACAACCTCAGAAGCAGCAGCAGCATGAAGGGCATTATAGAGCAGCGCTAAGCAGTGAAAGTTGTGAAGTGGGATGACATCTATAAGCTATATCCTTTGTCTTTCTCTAGTCACTCTGACTGTATCTCAGGACTGCAGTGGGTCTCATGTCTGATAACATGTCAAAAGTTACAGCAAATGAGAACAATGTGAGCGGATCTCTCTGGAGACAGATTGAGCCATTTTTGCAGAATGAAGAACATGGAAAGAAGGGGGTGGGGAGGAAAGAGGCCTGATTTGGAGAAAGCCATTATTTGTCACAAAACAAGAAACAAAGGGGGAGATTTATCAAACATGGTGTAAAGTGAAACTGGCTCAGTTGCCCCTAGCAACCAATCAGATTCCACCTTTCATTCCTCACAGACTCTTTGGAAAATGAAAGGTGGAATCTGATTGGTTGCTAGGGGCAACTGAGCCAGTTTCACTTTACACCATGTTTGATAAATCTCCCCCAAAGTTTCTTAAACTTTTAGACAGTTAAACAGAAACAGATCTGCTTTAACCCCTTAAGGACGGGGCCCATTTTCGTTTTTGCATTTTCGGTTTTTCCTCCTTGTGTTTAAAAGGCCATAGCACTTGCATTTTTCCACCTAGAAACCCACATGAGCCCTTATTTTTTGCGTCACTAATTGTACTTTGCAATGACAGGCTGAATTTTTGCATTAAGTACACTGCAAAAGCAGGAAAAAATTCAAAGTGTGGTGAAATAAAAAAAAAAACGCATTTCTTTTATTTGGGGGGGACTGTGTTTTTACGCCATTCGCCCTGGGGTAAAACTGACTTGTTATGCATGTTCCTCAAGTCGTTACGATTAAAACGATATATAACATGTATAACTTTTCTTGTATCTGATGGCCTGTAAAAAATTCAAACCATTGTTAACAAATATACGTTCCTTAAAATCGCTCCATTCCCAGGCTTACAGCGCTTTTATCATTTGGTCTATGGGGCTGTGTCAGGTGTCATTCTTTGCGCCATGATGTGTTCTTTCTATCGGTACCTTGATTGCGCATATACGACTTTTTGATCGCTTTTTATAAAATTTTTTCTGGATTTGATGCGACCAAAAATGCGCAATTTTGCACTTTGGGATTTTTTTGCGTTTACGCCGTTTACCGTGCGAGATGGGGAATGTGATTAATTAATAGTTCGGGCGATTACGCACGCGGCAATACCAAACATGTTTATTTATTTATTTACTTTTATTTAAAACCTGGGAAAAGGGGGGTGATTCAGACTTTTATTAGGGGAGGGGGCTTTTTACTATTAACAACACTTTTTTTTTTTTTTTACACATATACTAGAAGCCCCCCTGGGGTTGGGGTTATATACAGTTTGATCTCTCATTGAGATCTTTGCTGTATAGATATACAGCAAAGATCAATGAGATCGGCACTCGTTAGCTTTCAGCTGCTGCAGCCGAATACAAACGAGTGCCGAGCCGGGGACGGCGCCATCTTGGACGAGTCCCCGGCCAGCATCAGAGAGGGAGATCGCTCCTCTGGGACAACGTCCCGGAGGAGCGATCTCCCCCACTAGACACCAGGGAACGTTTGCCTCCGGTAATCAGAGGCAGCTGTCAACTTTGACAGCTGCCTCCGATTAGCTAATTAGCGGGCACGGCGATCAGACCGTGCCCGCTAATAGTGGCGGTCCCGGGCTACGCGCGGCCCCGCTTTGAAATGCTATTGAGGACATGTGACGTATGGGTTAAAGGGGTAGTGCGGCGCTAAGAAATTATTCACAAAATGACACACATTACAAAGTTATACAACTTTGTAATGTATGTTATGTAAGTGAATGGCCCCCTTCCCAGTGTTCCCCGACCCCCGCCCGTGGACCCGGAAGTGTAGTGCATTATACATACCTGATTCGTGTCGACCCCCGTCCGCCGTCTTCTGACAGTGATGTAATCTTCGGGAGGCCGGCCAACCCGCTCCTGCCGTCTCTCATGCCGGCCCCCCTCTGCCGTGTCATAACTATGTTCAGTTGCGATTGGCTGCGCACAGTTATGCTCAGCCAATCGCGGCTGAGCACAGTTATGACGCGGCCGGCCTCCCGAAGATTACATCACTGTCAGAAGACGGCGGACGGGGGTCGACACGAATCAGGTAATGTATAATGCACTACATTTCCGGGTCCACGGGCGGGGGTCGGGGAACACTGGGAAGGGGGCCATTCACTTACATAACATACATTACAAAGTTGTATAACTTTGTAATGTGTGTTATTTTGTAAATAATGTCTTAGCACCGCACTACCCCTTTAAGCCCTGCAGAAGTGGAGGATTCTTTCCAGTTGGACCTCTGTCCGTCCAGGGCAGTAGAAGATAACCAAATAGAAAACCTCTCCTGTTTTGGACAGTTCCTGTCACCAACAGAAGTGGCAGCAGAGAGCACTGTGTCAGACTGTAAAGAATACATTACTTCCTGCAGGACATACAGCAGATGATAAGTATTGGAAAGCTTGATACTTTTCAATAGAAGTAAATTACAAATCTATATAGCTTTCTGATCCCAGTTGATTTAAAAACTATTTTTTTTCTCCAGAGTACCCCTTTATGTCAGTCATGGGTCTACTTAAAGGGGTAGTCCACCCAAAAAAATTTTCTTTCAAATCAACTGGTGCCATAAAGTGCCAGAGATTTGTAATTCACTTCTATTAAAAAATCTCAAGTCTTCCAGTACTTATCAGCTGCTGTGTGTCCAGCAGGAAGTGGTGTTTTCTTTCCTGTCTGACACAGTGCTCTCTGTTGCCTCCTCTGTCCATGTCAGGAACTGTCCAAAACAGGAGCAAATCCTCATAGAAAACCTCTCCTGCTGTCCAGACTGGAAATAATACAACTTCCTGTTGGGCATACAGCAGCTGATAAGTACTGGAAGGCTTGAGATTTTTTAATAGAAGTAAATTACAAATCTCTGGCACTTCATGGCAGCAGTTGATTTGAAAGAAATTTTTTTTTGGTGCACTACCCCTTTAAAGCCTCCCGGCCAGATCAGTAAAATTACAGTATACTGCAATACGAATATATTGTTTATTATACATGTTTAATTTCTCTGTATATGTTAAAAAGAAGAAAGCTTTCGAAAATATAAAAAAAATTAAAACTATCAAAATATAACTTTCGTCGTAGTATTGTGGTATCTGAGGCCTCTCAATCACACATCCGTAGTTCTGTCTCCAACTGCAGACAGCACTACAGACCCATGAGGTCCCGTTCACAAGTCCGTGCGCGTTACCAGGCTGTGATCTGTAGCTGCCCGCAACGCACAGACATGTTCATTGAAGAATAGTGATAACCATTAGAGAAGAGCAAATTTACATTACAAACCAAGCGTATAGCTTTGTTTGCTCGGCACTCAGCTTATATGCTGTCTTTGACCTCAGTGCTGCTCCACCCCAGGTTCCTGGAAAAGCTGGATGCAGTCCTGGGAAACGTTTCCAGGACTGGATCCAGTTTTCCCAGGCAGCCCGGGTGGAGTGGCAGGTGTCAGCATGGAGATGAAAGGTAGTCGGAATATAAGGTGAGTGCCGAGCAAACACAGCTATTTGTTTTGTTTGTAATGTAAATTTGCTCATCTCTAATCACTATTCTTCAATGAACAGGTCCATGCATTGCGGACAGTTGAGGAAGGCTTGATGCCGAAACGTCCCGTCATATGTATTTTGATGACTTTTCTTCAATAAAATAACTTTGAAGCATGATTTGGTGAGTGCCGAGAATGGACTTTTGACATGCATTGCGGACGACTGCGGCTCGCACTACATACTTGTAAATGAGGCCTAAATGGCCTCAAAAGCCCTGCAAGTACCTACTGTCTACTCACTGTCCCCAAGGGCTCAGGTGACCCCAAATCTAAGGGTTTGGGTATGAAATGATGGAAAAGCTGACAAAGTATGGGGCTTCATTGAAAATTTCCAGTAGCACTTACATAAAATATAACAAAACCATGAAAACAATAAGGAAGACGACTTTTATCAGGCACATTATGCATAGAAAATGAGTAGAAAATTGTTTCCGCAAACCTCATAAGTAGAGTATTGTATACTACCGCTTCCCGCTAAAAATCAATTAATTCTGCCATGGTTATCCCAGGAGCTTGGGAACAATGAAGAAACCCACATTCTCAAACCATTGTAATAATAGCTATTATTGAGCTTTTTAATCATTTCTTTGCCTATACCGCAGCGTGCTTACGCCTGTCAGCGATCCCTGTCATCTATTTCCCAACAAAATAAACATCAGACCTCCAGCTAGTTAATATAGGTAGAAGGAAGATGTGGTAGCCGCAAAGCTGGTTGTTAGGATGTCACATCCTCCTGTGAAGCCACCGAGCTATAGAAATGAGTAGACATCTGCTGCATGCAGTCCTGGTGATCGCGGCTGCCAGCATCGGAATAAATGGTAATTATAAGCTAGATTTAACACCAAGCCTTGTGCCAAGCCGTGTATTGCCAAGGCTCCCTAGTGGCATGATGAGAGGGAAAGGCTGGCACCTTGTTACATAAAGGATGGTGTCATAAAGATTACTTTGGAGATTCTCACAGTTAAGACGGTCAATGGACAATAAGTAGATAAAGCAAAAAAAAAAAGTCCCAGTAAAAGCATAGTGAGCGTGGACTTACGGGATAGAAAAATATATAAATATATGGTTCACAGGGCATGGTAAAATAGCAAATATTATATATACCTATCCTCAACGCCCTGCTGGTTCATCCAAGCACCCGTTCTTCTTTCGGTCCTCTGCTATCCATTACTTCAACTTGCTCTGAGTAGGTCCTTCCCGCTCAGCCAATCACTGGCCGCAATAGTGTCTCGTCTCAGCCTGTGATTGGCTGAGGGGGAAGGTCCTGCTCTGGGCCCAAGTGGCGGGGTACAAGAAAGAGGAACGGCGCTATGGCAGGACCAGGTAAGTTCATTTTTTAATATACAGAGCTCAGGAATATACAGGAATGAATGGAGCAGCGGGTCACCTGCCATACACGCCGGCACTATCCAATACAAAGGAGCCGCAGGCCAATAAAGAGATTGTGGGGGGTACGGAGGTCTGACCCACAGCAATGTCTTACTTCTCCCCTTTCCTATGGAGAGGGGACAGGTCTTCTAGCACTTTAACCAGTTAGCCACAAATTGTTAGGTTTCTGGGATCGGTCACCAAATGGCACCACTATGACATGATCACTGGATGTCCAGGGCATACCACTAAATGCTGTTAAAAAACACTCAGGCAAGATGGACTAAAAAAAAAAAAAATGAAAATAGGGACTGATTAGAAAAAAAAGGTTTGATTATCTGGTTATAATCACTAATAACACGGAGGTGACTCATTCCCCTTAATGTGACTAATGATACAAGGGTATAGAAAAGAAGAAGAAAAGGCAGTGAGAAAGGAGCCTATACTACAAGGAAACCATTATGTTTGTGATCACAGATACAATCCCGACCATTTTCCTCCCTACAAATAAGACGTACAGTAAATTGGCGCCATTCAGACATAATAAGATGAGGCTCAAAAGCCCAAGTCACAAGCATAAAAAAAAACAATGGACGTGCTGCTAAAACCATTCATGATATATCTGAAAGGTAGATACATATATAATCTGATACAGATGGAAGATCTAGGAACCATGCCAGGAAGGCCACACTTCTAACCAAAGCCTTTTATACGACTGCACAACTCCGACACTCATGCAAGTGAACAGGGGTGTGCTGCAAATCACAAGTGGCCTTAACCGCAACCCCACAGTCACAAAATATCCATCCAAGATTAATTTTTTGTGATTGCGGGGTGGGAACGTGACTGTGGGTCGTAACGTGGCCCATCTGTTTGCATGAATGGCAGCATCACATGATCACAGTGGTTTTTGGGGGTGTAACCACCATATTGCCCTATACAGTGGTACCTTGGTTTAAGATTAACTTGGTTTAAGAGCGTTTTGGTTTAAGAGCTCACAGTTTTTCAAAATTGTGACTTGGTTTAAGAGCATTGCTTTGGTGTAAGAGCTCCCTGTACTGGGTGGGAGGGGGAGTGGAGGGGGGGCATGGTCTGTATAGCGGGGTCTACAGCACTGTACTCCGACCCAAGTCTCCCTCACCTTCCAAATGATACCAGATCCACTTCAGGCTGGGGCTTACATCAGGGGACAGGACTGTGGAGGTAATCTCTCCATAGCTGTAACCCCTCTCTCCCCGGACAGAGAGTGCTGCATGTATGTGCCCACATCTGCCCTGCTCATTCCTTCATGCTCCCTGCAGTCTCTGTCCGCCCTGGTGTTTCCCATCCTCTCCATTACTGTACAGTAACTTATAATATCACATATTCTGCTGTTTCTGAATGTTTGTTTCATTTGTTTTACATGTTATTCAGAATAATAAATCATTATTTTTGGGGTGTGGAACCAATTGTCTGCATTTCTATGATTCCTTATGGGAAAATTTGCTTTAGTTTAAAAGTGGATTTGGATTACAAGCGCGGTCCCGGGACGAATTATACTCTTAATCCAAGGCACCACTGTATAGTAATTATTATATAGCCCTGGTCGTATAGGTAAAGGGGGCTTTAAAATGCATTAAAATGGCTAACCTCTTTCCCTGAAAATAAGACCTGGTAGAGGTTTGGCTGGATTGCTGAATATAAGGCCTCCTCCAAAAGTAAGACCTAGCAAAGTTTTTGTTTGGAAGCATGCCCGCCGAACAGAACACCAGGGCATGCAGCTGTGATTCTTTTTAGCCCGCTGCCATTGTCCCCTACCTTCACCGTCCCTTGCAGAGCAGCTGTCACTTGTCGCCAACCCCGATGTTTCGTCACTTGTAAATGTGCAGGCAAGGCATCAAGAGACCCGTCACCTGCCCCCATCCCTGTTGTCCTCTACCACCTGATGTAGAGCTGCACACAGTCTACAGTTATCCTGTCGCTATACCATACGCTGTCCCTGCTGTGCTGTATGAATGTGCCGTGGTGAGCTCCCCCTGGTGGCCAGAAGCCACAATACCGCACGCTCTGTCCCTGCTGTGCATGTGAATTCTTTTTCATGGAATTATAAGACATCCTCTAAAAAATAACACCTAGCGCATCTTTGAGAGCAAAAATTAATATAAGACACAGTCTTATTTTGGGGGAAATATATATATAACACTGGTGCTAGATAGGTTTCCTTATCACAAAGTGGAATGAGCCAGGTCTAGGCGCAGACTATGATACGTTGCCAACCCAAGCATAGCGATTCCTGTATCCCAGCACGTCGGAGAACAAGGACAGGTGTAAATATAGTATATACACATTATTCAGGTGCTGCCAGGGAATACATCAACCTTGAGCAGACAGTAAGAGCGCATCAAGGATGAACCTACTGACTGTCTGAATGGGAGCTGAAACATTATGTACTTATTACCAGGGTCCTTCAAAGAAACATTACTAGCTGCTTTATTTGATTTAAATGCTATTAAATATATTACATTGTGCTAGGCAAATTTCTGATGTACAGTACCAGTCATAAGCCTGCATATGCCTTTTCAGTGATAATAGAGCGGGAAGCACATGGCTGTGTCCCTGGTGTACTGCATCTTATAAGCCCTGTGCTGATGCGGCCCTGTTTTGTAGTCATGGGCACCTTCATGCAATCTTGCATCAAAACCTGACATTTTGTAAAGAATGCAGAGAAATTCAAGTTTGTGGCTAAAAACCAAGCAATTTTTTCTCTTGGTGTCACATTGTCAAGAGTTTCGACTGGGTGAATAGACGTGTAACTTCTCATCTTGTATGTCCACTATCTAGGAAAACAGGATGCCAAGGAATACCACAGCTTGCTACCATATGATCCAATCATTTCATTGTACCTAACATGATCTAAAAGTAACAGCGTTCGGCACATGTGACCTCTCCTGACATGAACAGAGGTGGCGGCAGAGAGCACTGTGTCAGACTGGAAAGAATACACTACTTTCTGCAGGACATACAGCAGCTGATAAGTACTGAAAGACTTGAGTTTTTTTTTTTTTTAAATATTAGTTTACATATCTGTATAACTTTCTGAAACCAGTTGATTTAAAAAATATAATTCCGCAGAGTGCTCGTATAACTATTAAATAAAACCAGCTGTATGTTGTACTCACTAACCTATGTGCATACAGTTCCTCCACTGGAGTTCTGCTGAATTGGTGACTGCTCAATAGCACTAATTTCCCTGATATTTGTCTGCACCGTGTCTTATGTTTTCACTGAATAGGCAGTAAATAGTATAAAAAACAAACAATCCAAAAAATAATGCAGGAAGTGTGGTGACACAGCAAGGAAGTCTAGCTGCTAACTGCATGAAAAGACTGTGATGAAAGAGAGTTAGGAATCAGTCTGTGAGTCTGCAACCTCCAGAGCTGGAACTCCAACCCCAGCTCTAAATATACCTCACAGCGAATGATGAAAGGGCTCTTAAACATGCACAGCCTTGAAACGACTTCCCAAAAAAAACGAGAGAAACGCTTTCAACACCCACCTTGTGACGATATCCAAGTGAGGCAATATTAGGTAACTATACCATAAAATTATATTTGATAATGGAGATAGAGCTAGCGTTAAAAAAAAAAAAAAAAACAGAAAGAAAGAAAAAGGTTAACTACTGAATGGGATTAAGGCCCTATTCACACATCCGCCTCGACAGCTGAATAGCTGAGCTGCCTTGAGACGTCACGTCTCAAGCCCCAGCTCAGACCAGGAAGGGGCCGTGGGACAGAAGAAAGGGGCAACGCGATCCGGTGACCCGGCGATAGAACCGGGGAGGTAAGTGAGCGGCGGCTTCTATTTCCACCCCTTCCCCGGCCATACCCTACAAATAACCCCAGCCCGGAGTACCTCTTTAACCAGACTTTTTTTATTTTTGCAGATCACCTGGAAATTTAGTTAGGTTCACATGTGCGCCAGAGGCCCCACTTGGGGTCTCTGACACCGAATCTGCCCAGACGACAAAAATAAAAACAAAACTCTAAAATGAAGCCTCGGACAACGATGTAAACCTTTTTTTCAAATCAACTGGCGTCAGAAAGTTATACAGATTTGTAATTTACTTTTATTTAAAAATCTCCAGTCTTCCAGTACTTATCAGTTGCTGTATGTCCTGCAGGAAGTGGTGTATTCTCTCGTCTGACACACTGCTCTCTGCTGCCACCTCTGTCCATGTCAGGAACTAAGCAGAGTAGTAGCAAATCTCTTCATCTTCAGAGATCACTGTGTTAGGGTGGATTCACACTACGGAATTCTCGCGGACAATGTCCGCGGAATTCAGTCAGCTGTCCGCCCGCACGGGCACAAGCTTTTCCGCCGGCTCCATAGACACCATTCTATGGGCCGGCGTATTCCGCGATCCGCAGAAAGAAGTGACATGACACTTCTTCCAGCGTACAGTGGAATACGCCGGCCCATAGAATGGTGTCTATGGGGCCGGCGGAAAGGCGCCCAGATGTGCGGGCGGACAGCTGACAGAATTCCGCGGACATTTTCTGCGAGAATTGCTCAGTCTGAACCCACCCTTAGGCTTCATTCCCACTGAGGAAAACTAGCGTAATTCTGCGGCGGACAGCTGACGGAATTCTGCGGACATTGTCCGCGAGAATTCCGTAGTGTGAACCCGCCCTTTAGAGTGCGTGCACACTACAGAATGTTGACGGACATTCTGCAGACTGAGGCGGGAGCTCGCGTCTCCGCCCGTGTCACAGACTTCATTCTATGTACGGGCTGATTACGACGTCTGTCAAAAGAATATACATGCGTGCTGCGGTAAAGTATGAGGAGATCTGTCTGTTGCGCTAATTTTCATAAAACTTTAGTAACATCGTGCGGGGATTAAACTTGCCTTGTACGTCTTTGCTGGAACATTGCATATGTTATTTTTATATTAATGGGGTTTTTTGCTTTATCATGTTATTATTTGGGGGGGGGGGATTGCAAACTTTTGTGAAGAAAATTGCCATGTAAGCTCAAGATCTCTTGTGGGAAAGAGACGGCAAATTTCGGTGGACATTGAAGCAGATGATTCGAATGACATTACTACTATTATTTACATTTAAATGAGTTGAGCTTTTTACATTTGATGCAGTTTTATATAAAGTGAAGCCTCCATTGTGTGAGGTAATCCAAAGCAATTCTCCCAACCAAGAGAGGTAATAAATGCAGAAGCTACAGGCGGGAGACGTCCACTAATCATCACCGTGTCATGAGGTGCACAGCAAAGAGGAAAATGGATATATGAGCCGTTCTATATACCGCCACGGCTGCAGGATGACAACCACATGTCATTACAACACCCACACCGCAACATATTTCGTGACTGTATTACAAATAGTAGGTTTCAACAAAAGACGACCACTGCCGACTGTAACTACACTTTAAATGAGTTGTCCAGGAAAGAGAAGTTTTTTTTTTCTGCAGGTCTGGGAGTGGTATAAAAATAATAATCAAGATGTACTCACCTCCTCCGGTCCCCCCTATCACACTCCCACTCTCACTGGTTTCTACATCATTACAGAGATTTGTAATTTACTTCTATTAAAAAAACACTTAAGTCTTCCTGTAATTATCAGCTGCTGTATGTCCTCCAGTATGTGGTATTCACTCCAGTCTGGAATAGGTTTTCTATGGGGATTTGCTCCTGCTCTGGAAGTTCCTAACATGGACAGAGGTGGCAGCAGAGAGCACTGTGTCAGACTAGAGAGAATACACCACTTCCTGCAGGACATACAGTAGCTGATATGTTTTGGAAGACTTGAGATTTTTTAATAGAAGTAAATTGCAAATCTCTGGCACTCGTTGATTTGAAAGAAATTTTTTTTATGAACAACCTCTTTAAGCCTGGCCCTCCCGAGCGAAATATGCTCTTCCTGCTCTAAGGCTTCGTTCCCACTGAGGAAAACTAGCGGAATTCCGCTGAGGAATTGCCTGCCACGGAATGCCGTTAGCCTCCCTCTCATAATGGGGGTCTATGGGAGGCACGCGCTCCTGCTCTGTCCGCGCTGAAGAATGAATATGTTCATTCTTCAGCGCGGACAGAGCAGGAGTGCGCACCTCCCATAGACTCCCTTATGAGAGGGAGGCTAACGGCATTCCGTGGCAGGCAATTCCGCCGCAGAATTACGCTAGTTTTCCTCAGTGGGAATGAAGCCTAAGGGTGGGTTCAGACTGAGCAATTCTCGCAGAAAATGTCTGCGGAATTCTGTCAGCTGTCCGCCCGCACATCTGGGCGCCTTTCCGCCGGCCCCATAGACACCATTCTATGGGCCGGCATATTCCACTATACGCTGAAAGAAGTGTCATGTCACTTCTTTCACCGGATCGCGGAATACGCCGGCCCATAGAATGGTGTCTATGGAGCCGGCGGAAAAGCGCGTGCCCGTGCGGGCGGGCAGCTGACTGAATTCCGCAGACATTTTCCGCGAGAATTCCTCAGTCTGAACCCACCCTTATAGAGGACACAACTATAAACTTGAGAACAGGATAAATAAAAACATTTTAACATTCTAATTTCTTTTCAACATCTTTTTGTTTTCTATGTCTTACTTTAAATTTGTAAATGCAATCAAACATTAAAGGGATTGTCTCAAACCGTATGCCCTACTACAGCACATGAACAAGAAAAGGGGGAAAAGGGAGATCTGCAGCTCTCCATGTATTACAAGGCCAGACAATCTGAATGGCTGCCATATGATACTAGAGCTCCCCTGCCGGGCTAAACAAGACCATTGTTTCTAAAGAGACAACCTCTAAATAACCATCCTGATCATGAGGGGCACACTGAGGATGTATCACTTACTGATGGGATCCCGGGGGGAGATCACTTCCTCTATTGATGGACAGAAAACTGAACTTTAGAGATCAGTGCCAGGCAGCAGCTGCAAAGGCTAATCAAATAATGGGATGCATCAAAAGAGGCCGAGATGCTTAAGGTGAGAACATAGTTTTGCCCCTTAAAAAAACACTGGTCAGACCACACATGGAATACTGTGTATATAAGTATATGAGAAAGACATGGCTAAACTGGAGCGTGTGTAGAGGAGGTCATTAAAGGGGTTATCCAGCGCTACAAAAACATGGCCACTTTTCCCCCTCTCTTGTCTCCAGTTCAGGTGTGGTTTGCAACTAAGCTCCATTTACTTTAATGGAACTGAGTTTGAAACTGCAACCAATCTGGAGACAAGAGAGGAGGAAAAGTGGCCATGTTTTTGTAGCGCTGGATAACCCCTTTAACCCTTAGGCGACACTGGACGTACCTGAACGTCCAGGGCCGCCTACATGTGTTCAGCCGTGCCCGCTAATAAAGTAATCGGATGCAGCTGTCAAAGTTGACAGCTGCATCTGATTACATGATGCAGCCGTTCCCTGGTGTCTAGTGGGGTGGATAGTCTCCTCCGGGACGTTGTCCACACATCCTGCTGCCGCCGGGCTCAGCGCCGTAACGGCAGCCGGAAGCAATCAATGTGCCTATTTCATCGATCTATGCTGCATATATCGCAATGAGAGATCAGTGTACTTATACTAGAAGTCCCCCAGGGGGAAATAACCCTAACCCCAGGGGGGAATAACCCTAACCCCAGCGGGGCTTCTAGTATAAGTGTAAAAAAAAAAAAAAGTGTTATTAATAAAAAGCCTCCTCTCCTAATAAAAGTTTGAATCAACCCCCTTTTCCAATGTTATAAATAAAAATAAATAAACATGTTTGCTATCGCCGCGTGCATAATCGCCTGAACTATTAATCACATTCCTGATCTCGCACGGTAAATGGCATCAGCGCAAAAATCCCAAAGTGTGCGTTTTTGGTCACATCAAATCAAGAAAAATTGTAATAAAAAGCGATCAAAAAGTCGTATATGCGCAATCAAGGTACCGATAGAAAGAACGCATCATGGCGCAAAAAATGACACCTGACACAGCCCCATAGAACTTTTTACAGGCCATCAGATACAATGAAAGTTATACAGGTAACTACGGCGTAAAAACGACAAATAAAAGAAATGCGTTTTGTTTTTTTTTTCAATTTCACCACATTGAATTTTTTTTCTGGTTTCGCAGTGTACTTTATGAAAAAAATTCAGCCTATCATTGCAAAGTACAATTAGTGGCGCAAGTGGTTTTTAGGTGAAAAAATGCAAGTGCTATGGCCTTTTAAGCACAAGGAGGAAAAAACGAAAACGCAAAAATTGAAATCGGCCCGGTCCTCTAAGGGTTAAGGGAATGGGTGGGTTACAGTACCAGGACAGGTTATCAAGCTTGGGGCTGTTTAGTTTAGAAAAAAAAAACATCTTAGGGGCGATCTAATCACAATGTACAAATATATGAATGGACAGTACAGAGATCTTTGAAGTGATCTTTTTATACTCAGACCTGTAACCATGACAAGGGGGCGTCCTCTACGTCTAGAGGAAAGAAGGTTTTGCTCGTCCCATAGGCTCTATTCTATGCTTGGGCAGATTCCATTCTTTGGGCGGACGAGGAATCTGCCTAGTGCCACTATACTATCGCTAGTGACTGTGGACTTTAATAGGTTATTTGACAGGTAGCAGTCCTGACAGGGTTCTAATCATTTGCCATGGACAGTTACAGTGGCCACCATGTAAAATCCACCACATTACTCTACATTGCAAAAACCTTTTTTTTTTTTTTTTTTTTTCTATTATGCACTATTTGCCCTTCTCCCTCAGTTCCACTGCCCTCTGCACTGACTGCAGCATACATAGAAATAAGTGGTGACTATATGAGGCGTCTGCACTTACAGCCTGTGCTGTGTATTACAGTACACGACCTGTACGATCCGCACCGGGACATTTGTCATGATTCCACCATTGTCACATTGAGCACATGCTTCATCGAGAAGCTAAAGCGGAAATAACTTTTGACAAGTCTACATTTCTGTGGAACACAATATAAGAGAAAGAGATAGAAGCTGACAGGTTCTCTTTAAATGTTTAGTTCAATTCATTACAAAAAATAAAAATTCATTTTACCGGAACATTCAGAGCATTACCTTCATTACCAATCACATTGATGTAACCTGTGGCCGCCATCTGCAATATACAGTATCAGGCTCAGCATGAACACTGTGTGGCCTGCTTGACTTCTTCTCTAGAGCGCTCCTATGCAACACATACATACATATATATATATATATATATATATATATATATATATATATATATATATATATATATACACACACACACACACACATATACTTATGACGGGTCACACTACTGAAAACACTGCAGCCAGATGTTACCTGAAGGCCAAAAGGAAAATAAAATACTACAGTATATTTTTGCACTTATCCAGATTGTGGCATTTCGACCTTTATGTTTTTTTGTCCAAGCTTAAAGGGGTATTCCAACGAGAATTTATTTATTTCTAATCAACTGGTTTCAGAAAGTTATATAGATTTGTAGTTTACTTCTATTTAAAAATCTCCAGTCTTCCAGTACTTATAAGCTGCTGTATGTGGTGTATTCTTTCCAGTCTGACACAGTGCTCTCTGCTGCCACCTCTGTCCATGGCAGGAACTGTCCAGAGCAGCAGAGGTTTTCTATGGGGATTTGCTGCTACTCTGGACAATTCGTATGAGTGACAGGGGTGGCAGCAGAGATCACTGTGTCAGACTGAAAAGAATACACCACTTCCTGCAGGACATACAGCAATTGATAAGTACTGGAAGACTGGAGATAGGAAGACAGGAGTACCCGGAGCACAACGCATGTATCAACGTGTGTTGCATTTTTTTTTTTTCATTTTTCAATAGAAATCCTTGAATCACATTACTTGCAATAAGAGAAATGCAACTTGAAGGTGGCCTAAAGGGGTTATCCAGCACTACAAAAACATGGCCACTTTTCCCCCTATTGTTGTCTCCAGTTCAGGTGCAGTTTGCAATTAAGCTCCATTTACTTCAATGGAACTGAGTTTCAAAAGCGACCCAAACTGGAGACAACAGTAGGGGAAAGTGGCCATGTTTTAGTAGCGCTGGATAACCCCTTTAAGAGATGCTCCCCAGAGAGGGGAGGAGCAGTAAACTAGAGACACAGAGAACTATGAATGCTCTAGGGCAGGCATGGAGAACCTTTGGCCCTCCAGCTGTTGCAGAACTACAATTCCCATCATGCTGCGGCATGATGGTAATTGTAGTTTTGCAACAGCCTGAGGGCAGAAGGTTTCCCATCCGTACTCTAGTAACTGTTATATACCCCGATGCTGAATTCACACTTTACTCAGAACTGCTCTAATGATGTCCTCCATGCTGCTGCTTACGGCAAGGAAATGTGCTACCCCACATGTACACACGCACCAGCTGATCTTTAAAAGTTTGTTGAATAGTTAATGACCATTTAAAGGTGTTATCTTGGCAAAATTAACTGTCTGGGTGCCAACACCCATTTTATTCAACTATTTGAGGCCCGCACTACACGGTGAACATTGTCTCCGATAAAGAGTAGACAAACTGCTTCAGGCCCCATTCACTTTGCAGTGCAGGTGCCCAACAGCTGATCAGGAACGAATAGAGACACGGGTCGTGTGCCAACCCGGGGCTCTATTCATAACATAGCCGGTGGGATCAGATACAGAGATCGCCAGGGGGTTCAGTTGTCGAACCCTCAGCGATCTTCATTTCCCGGAATACCCCTTTAAGCAACAGCTGGAGGGCTGAAGATTCCTCATCCCTGTTCTAGGATCTTCAGAAGCAGCTGCTATATATATATATGTGGGAAATGTGCTACAGCAGGGGTAGGAACCTTGGCTCTCCAGCTGTTGCGAAACTACAACTCCCATCATGCCTGGACAGCCAAAGCTTTAGTTGTAGTTTTGCAGCAGCTGGAGAGCCAAGGTTCCCTATCCCTGTGCAACAGGAAGCCATATGAAACCTGTATCCTGCATGTACCACCGGATCTCATCTTGTATCCAAGCTAGAGGAACCTAATGCTGCATTTACAATTATCGTTCAAATTTTCACAATAACAATCGCATCTGAGCGATAATAAATCCGTGTAAACACAACAATCAATCAAGCTACGAGCGAGAAATCGTTCATTTTGATCTTTCAACATGTTCTCAAATCGTTTGCTAAAAATTCAGATCTCTTCGTGTAAACAGCCTTTCAAAGATTCACCCTATGTGTAAGATGGGCTTAAGCGATCTTAAAAACGATCGCATTAACGATTTTTCTAACGATTTATTCATCTAAAAGCCCTATTCCACGGGACGATTATCGTTAAGTCGTTTGAATCTAAGCGATAATCGTTCGGTTGAATAGCAGTCAACAATTAACTTCCGAACGAGAAATCGTTGATCATTTTAGAAGACCTGGACCTATTTTTATCGTCGCTCGTTCACACTAAGACGTCGTTCGCAATAGTGACGACAAGACGACCGCGAGAACGAGCATAAGTAACGATTATCGTTCCATTTAACAATAGCGATCGTTTATCGTTAACGATTACGCGAACGATAATCGTCCCGTAGAATAGGGCCCTAAACGCTGATCATTATAAAAACCAAATCGTTAAACGATGGATTGGGCGAATTATCGGTTCGTGTAAACGCAGCATAAGAGTCCTATGTATACAGTATATATCCCATCCCCCTCCTCACATCCCGTCACAGGACTCGGACTAGTTCTCTGCCATTAGTCATAGTATATCCCACCATGGCGGCCCCCAGCCCGGTCAGGTCCCCCTCAGCACGACACCACGTGAATGAGGAGGAGGACACGGCACCTGTAGGCGCCACAGACCGCACGAGGCTCACGCCAGGCCCCCTACTCATATAGTGAGGTGGTGTAAGCCCGCGCACAGCGCCTCACTCCCCCCGGGGTCCTCTCCTCCGGGCTGCCCAGTCACTGCCTGCCGCCAGCCGCCATCTTGTAACAACCACCCGAACAAAAACTAACACAGGACTCATACAGAACCACATAAGCAAAAAGCCGCCATACCCTCCCTCCGGGCTCTCCTCGCCGATATTTACCGCCAATATCCCAACCGGAGGCTTCTCGCTTTACTCAGCACTGGCCGCAATGTTCGCTCCGGCACCTACGAGGACACCAACGTATCCCTCCGCCCGGGACTACGTGATGAGGAAAGCGCTGTTTCTCCTCTATGTTCTGATTCCATTTAGATTCTGTAGAACAATTCTCTTTATCCGAATTCGACTTACAAATGCTACTTCAACAGCATCTACTTGGGACTATATTTTGTCAAACTGCGGAGTAACACTACAGGGCCTCCGAGAGAGGGTTTTTCTCTGATGACGTCATGGATAGGGCAGATCTGCGGCGGCCATGATTGATTTGGGCAGGAATGGTTACATGGAAGGTTATACAGTCCAGTAGGGGTAACCTAATGGACAGAGAAGGCAGAGGAGGGTGGGAGCCATACACAGGCTGCATTTAGGGAAGAAGAGCTTGCATTAGATTTACAATACATTTATCTGTTTGTCATACACAGTTGAGTCAGGTGTTTATTTGTAATTAGGGATGAGCGAATGTACAGTAATGGCGCAGTGCTTTGCGAGTCTCTGCGGTCGGCTTCTTAGCCAATCCAGGTGCCTGGAAAACTGCATCCAGTCCAGAAAAACTTCTCCCAGTTTCGGATCCAGCTTTTCCGGGCACTTATCTATCTGACAAGCCAACCACCGAGACTATTACTGTAAATATGCTCATCCCTATTTGTAAACCATTATGTACGGTCTTTGATGACAAGAAATAAACAATTCCGATAATTCTTTAAAGAGGTTGTTCACCAATTTTTTTTTTTTTATTTCAAATCAACTGGTAATAGAAAGTGCCAGAGATTTGTCATTTACTTCTATTAAAAAATCTCCACTCTTACCAGCTGAAGTATGTCCTGCAGGAAGTGGGGTATTCCAGTCCAGAGAGCAGGAGAGGTTTTCTATGGGGATTTGCTACTGCTCTGGACAGTTCCTGACATGGACAGAGGTGGCAGCAGAGAGCACTGTGTCAGATTGGAAATTTTTTGTTTGTGAACAATCCCTTTAACCCCTTAAGGTCCAAGCCAATTTTCGTTTTTGCGCTTTTGCTTTTTCCATTTTATGTTTAAAAGTCCATAGCGCTTGCATTTTTTCACCTAGAGACGTATATGAGCGCTTATTTTTTGCGAAACCAATTGTACTTTGCAATTACAGGCATAATTTTTCCATAAAATATGTTGTGAAACCGGAAAAAAATCATTTGCGCTGTCAAATTGAAAAAAAAAACAAATTTGTTTTGATTTCGGGGAGTTTTGCATTTACGCCGTTCGCCCTATGGTAAAACTGACTTGTTATGCATGTTCCTCAAGTCGTTACGATTACTACGATATGTAACATGTATAACTTATATTGTATCGGATGGCCTGTAAAAAATTCAAACCATTGTTAATAAATATATGTCACTTAAAATCGCTCCATTCCCAGGCTTATAGCGCTTTTATCCTTTGGTCTATGGGGCTGTGTGAGGTGTCAGTTTTTGCGCCATGATGTGATCTTTCTATCAGTACCTTGATTGCGCATATACGACTTTTTGATCGCTTTTTATTACATTTTTTCTGGATTTGATGCGACCAAAAATGCGCAATTTTGCACTTTGGGATTTTTTTGCGCTGACGCTGTTTACCGTACGAGATCAGGAATGTGATTAATTAATAGTTCGGGCGATTACGCGCGCGGCGATACTAAATATGTTTATTTATTTATTTATTTATTTATTAATTTATATTTATAAAATGGGAAAAGGGGGGTGATTTGGACTTTTATTAGGGGAGGGGATTTTTTATTAATAAAAACACTTTTTTACTTTTTTTTTTACATGGACTAGAAGCCCCCCTGGGGGGCTTGTATATACACAGCATTGATCTCTATGAGAGATCATTGCTGTGTATATACACAGCAAAGATCCATGAGATCGGTCATAGATTGCTATGGCCTGCTGCAGGCCATAGCAATCTACTGCCGAGCCGGGATCAGCGTCATTCCGACGCTGAGGCCCGGCACGGCCAGAAGAACGGATCTCCCCCCCGCGATCGCATCGCGGGGGGGAGATCCGACCCACTAGACACCAGGGATGTTGTGCATAAAGCACTTCAATGCAGCTGTCAGGTTTGACAGCTGCATTGAAGTGCTTAATTAGCCGGCGCGGCAACGGGACCCGCGCGGGCTAACAGAGGCACTGCCCGGCGGGACCCCGCTCTGAACACCCCCCGCGGCGCCATGACGTATTAGATACGTCATGGGTCGCTAAGGGGTTAAAGGTCATTCCCAAATACAATCTACAATCTAAAGAATAAAAAACTAATTGGTTGCATAGTCTGACCATTGAGACCCGGTCAATCCCAAATATGCTCCCTGAATAACTGGAGCGCCAGTGAGTATGTGCGACCTGCACTCTATTCATACCCTATAGGGCTTACTAGCATGGCTGAGTTCAGCTCTTGTGTCCAGAAGCCCCATACACATGGGCACTATTTTCATGTGTTCTTTCAATCCCAGTGGCCGGACCCTCACTGGTCCGCTAGTTCTCAGTATATGAAAAAAAAACAACATTTTTTTTTTCTAGAAAAGAAATAGCGGAAGGGCACTCACCATAAAACTTAACTTTTATTGTAGCTTCATAAAATCAGTCCATTCTATTTAGGTGATACAGACGCCAGCACCATGAGGTGAGCAACACGTAACAGCCGTTTCGCGTGCGTCAGCACGCTTCTACAGACGTAAGTCACTCCCCCTGCAACCCGGGTGTTATAGCCCGTCGGGCTTGCGCAGTGAGTTCCTTTGCCCAATACTTAAAAAACATCAAATATGATTAAAAACAAATAAGGCAGTTCATCTTATACATTGCAATGAATTGTGATACAAAAATATATAATTTTCATTCAATAAATACATTTCCTTATATAAACATGTTTAGTTCAATTCCGTCATTCAGCCATTTGTTTCTAGAATGACACGAGCTTCGCTTTGTAACGGCCGTTTATTTGTGTCAGTCTCTGAATTGGCTGTAATCTTTTTCAGTCCCTGAAAGCGCAATACATTTACATCGCCCCCATGCATGTTCTTCACATGATTAATCTTGGGGCTCCTTTTTCAGTTCTAAAAGATCTCATATGTTCGTAAAATCGTCTATGAAGTGGGCGTGTTGTTTTGCCTATGTAGAAAGCTCCACAGATGCATGTAATGGCATTGTAACGCCTGGAGTAGTGGATCCACTGGACCGTCACTAGCGATGGCACTAACCTCACCAGGGAGCGGAGTCTAAGGGGCCGCTGGTTTTCACCAGAGCCTGCCGCAAGGCGGGATGGACTTGCTGCGGCAGGCGACCCCCAGGTCGCTACCCCTGGCTTGGTTGCTAGTGACGGCAGGCGAGGCGTGGCAGGAGCAGTAGGCAGAAGATGCAGGCAGAGGACTGTAGACGTGATCGCAGGTGGCGGACAGGACTCAGGAACAATGGGAAGGCAGCGGGCAAGGACTAGGGACAAGGACTGCAGACAGGAACAAGGGACAAGGACTAAGGTCAGGAACAACAGGGAGCTTGGCCAAACGCTATGGAAAGCATGCAGAGCCTCCAACACCTGTAGTGGGGCAGGGCAGGAATTTATAGGAAGTGATTAGTGCACCTTCCAATTAGGGGCGGACTGGCCCTTTAAATCCGAGACAGCCGGCGCGTGCGCGCCCTAGGAGGCGGGGACGCGCACGCTGGCCGGCACAGCGGGTGACAGGAGCGGGGCGAGGTAAGGCGCCCCCCGGGGCCGAACTAGTAGCATCGCCGGGTCCCTGCACATGGACCCCGGCAGCTGCATGGAGAGGTCGCCGCGGCGGCCCGGGGCACGGGACACCGCCGCGGCCGTGACAGGCATAAACAACATTAGATGAACGACAACAAATCAATTCTTTTATGTTGTAGGTTTTACCTTCGATTTGTACAGACTTTCCAGGCGCAAAAAATCCGCACCATGAACAGTTTCCACAGCGGAAATTCCCTTTTGGGGATGCATTCTCCAGCCAGGTAAGTTGTTTTTTTGTACTAGTATATTTACTTCTAACTAGTTTGTCTTTCAGATTCTGACATCTTTTAAATGTTATCAGAGGTCTTCCTTTGTAATGCCTTGCCAGTACAGGATCGTTCTCTATAATATCCCAATGTTTGAGGATTGAATGCTTGATTTTATCCGCCATTGGACTATACTTAAATGAGAATGCAAAACGTTTTGTTTCAGAACCCTCTTTAGATATTATTTTATTTCTTTTTTTGTTACTTTTTTTATGCAATAGAGTATTCCGTACTTGTTTTGTAGCTTTCTCATTTGCTTGTTTCAAAACCTCTAGTGGATATCCTCGACTGAGGAATCTTTCGGTTAATTCTTTGGCTTGCTGCTCGTAGTTTTCTTCTGAGCTGTTTATCCGGCGTAAGCGAAGATACTGACTGTAGGGGATCGCTCTTTTTACATGATCCGGATGGTAGCTTGAGAAATGAAGAAAAGTATTAGTAGCTGTTGGTTTACGATATGTTTTAGTTTCTAATTTCCCATTTTCTGCTGTGACTGGTACATCCAAGAATTCCATTTGATTTTTATCTGTTTTGCTTGTGAATTTCATGTTTTTATCATTATTATTTAAATATTTTACAAAGTCACCGAACTCAAATTCATTACTGTCCCATAAGATAAATACGTCATCCACAAAGCGTAGATATAGCTTTATAGCAGGCAAGAAAAGATTATTTTTAGAGAATACTAGTTCACTTTCCAAAACTCCTAGATAGAGATTCGCGAACGTGCATGCGATGGGCGTGCCCATCGCGGTGCCTTCGCATTAAATAAACCACTGGTCATCCAAAGTAAAAGCATTATTCTGAAGAATAAAAAATAAAGCATCACTTACAAAGTTTATAAAGTTCTGACTGTGATCTGTTTTCTCCAGCAGGTGACGAATAGCCTCCACTCCTTTTTCATGGGGTATTCGAGTATATAGGTTTTCCACATTTTTAAGAGTATTAGCTAATTTCGGCTGTAATGAAAATACCTTACTTTGCACTATAGATGTGGAAAACCTATATACTCGAATACCCCATGAAAAAGGAGTGGAGGCTATTCGTCACCTGCTGGAGAAAACAGATCACAGTCAGAACTTTATAAACTATAAAAGTGATGCTTTATTTTTTATTCTTCAGAATAATGCGTTTACTTTGGATGACCAGTGGTTTATTTAATGCGAAGGCACCGCAATGGGCACGCCCATCGCATGCACGTTCGCGAATCTCTATCTAGGAGTTTTGGAAAGTGAACTAGTATTCTCTAAAAATAATCTTTTCTTGCCTGCTATAAAGCTGTATCTACGCTTTGTGGATGACGTATTTATCTTATGGCACAGTAATCAATTTGAGTTCGGTGACTTTGTAAAATATTTAAATAATAATGATAAAAACATGAAATTCACAAGCAAAACAGATAAAAATCAAATGGAATTCTTGGATGTACCAGTCACAGCAGAAAATGGGAAATTAGAAACTAAAACATATCGTAAACCAACAGCTACTAATGCTTTTCTTCATTTCTCAAGCTACCATCCGGATCATGTAAAAAGAGCGATCCCCTACAGTCAGTATCTTCGCTTACGCCGGATAAACAGCTCAGAAGAAAACTACGAGCAGCAAGCCAAAGAATTAACCGAAAGATTCCTCAGTCGAGGATATCCACTAGAGGTTTTGAAACAAGCAAATGAGAAAGCTACAAAACAGGTACGGAATACTCTATTGCATAAAAAAAGTAACAAAAAAAGAAATAAAATAATATCTAAAGAGGGTTCTGAAACAAAACGTTTTGCATTCTCATTTAAGTATAGTCCAATGGCGGATAAAATCAAGCATTCAATCCTCAAACATTGGGATATTATAGAGAACGATCCTGTACTGGCAAGGCATTACAAAGGAAGACCTCTGATAACATTTAAAAGATGTCAGAATCTGAAAGACAAACTAGTTAGAAGTAAATATACTAGTACAAAAAAACAACTTACCTGGCTGGAGAATGCATCCCCAAAAGGGAATTTCCGCTGTGGAAACTGTTCATGGTGCGGATTTTTTGCGCCTGGAAAGTCTGTACAAATCGGAGGTAAAACCTACAACATAAAAGAATTGATTTGTTGTCGTTCATCTAATGTTGTTTATGCCATTACATGCATCTGTGGAGCAAAACAACACGCCCACTTCATAGACGATTTTACGAACATATGAGATCTTTTCGAACTGAAAAAGCAGCCCCAAGATTAATTAATCATGTGAAGAACATGCATGGGGGCGATGTAAATGTATTGCGCTTTCAGGGACTGAAAAAGATTACAGCCAATTCAGAGACTGACACAAATAAACGGCCGTTACAAAGCGAAGCTCGTGTCATTCTAGAAACAAATGGCTGAATGACCGAATTGAACTAAACACATGTTTATATAAGGAAATGTATTTATTGAATGAAAATTATATATTTTTCTATCACAATTCATTGCAATGTATAAGATGAACTGCCTTATTTGTTTTTAATCATATTTGATGTTTTTTAAGTATTGGGCAAAGGAACTCACTGCGCAAGCCCGACGGGCTATAACACCCGGGTTGCAGGGGGAGTGACTTACGTCTGTAGAAGCGTGCTGACGCACGCGAAACGGCTGTTACGTGCTGTTCACCTCATGGTGCTGGCGTCTGTATCACCTAAATAGAATGGACTGATTTTATGAAGCTACAATAAAAGTTAAGTTTTATGGTGAGTGCCCTTCCGCTATTTCTTTTCTAAGTTATGATTCATGCCGTCTCACTTCAGTAGGAACGGAGCACCCCATAATATTTGTATGTTAAGGGCATCATCACTAAACAGGATATCCTCATAAAGACCGTGTTCATATTTCTCACTACTGAATTTTTTTTTTCTAGAATTATTTTTATTGAGATTTTCAGAAAAAGGCATAGAAATACAACAACAGGGACGGACAGCACACAGAGGTCTCGTGGCCAGCGGTGGACAATGAGGTGCCCACTATATTTATGCAGGGCCGCCATCAGGAATTTCGGGGCCCCATACAACCAAAGTGTCTGGGCCCCCCACATTAATAAAAAAACAATTGTGTGTTCGCCCCACGCCTTGCTGGGAGGTATAATTTGGTTCAGATCAATTCTAGAGAACTGGCTCATATACCCCATTTTCCCCAGTGGCTTAAAATGTAACCTCTGTTATACAGTTATAAAATTGTAGAAACTAAATGTGAACAAGGTGCAATGTAAATGTCACCATACAGACACTTACTTGTATAGCCGCCTCTTGTGCTCTGTATGCAGTGCATTATATTCACCCCTGCAACGTACAATTTATAGCGTGTCTACAAGCCCAGCGGGGCTCATTATGATGGAGACTAAAACTTATACAAGAGTGGGGTAGGGGTTCCCCTGTATTCAGAATGCTGTTGAGTACTAGGCAATGCCCCGTTTGGGGTTATTGAATTTCGAGGGTCTGGGGGGCTGTTTGATTTGTATATGTTCACCAATATCCCCTCCCCCCGGTATGCTCACTAACATAGAATATGTTGATAAGGCTAATATAATGAGGCTGTTCCATGTTAGTGAGCATATACAAATCCTACCCACCCCCAGGCAGACTAGTTTAGCTCACCCAAGACAGTGATAGCGAATACATGGCGGTGAGAACGCTTTCTAGGAGATCCTGTTTGTGCAGCAGAGGTGCCTTTATCCTGCTCTGCATAGACCCTCGAAATTCAATAATCCCAGATGGGGCATTGCCTAGCACTCAACAGCATTCTGAATACAGGGGAACCCCTACCCCACTATTGTATAAGTTTTAGTCTCCATCATAATGAGCCCCGCTGGGCTTGTAGACACGCTATAAATTGTACGTTGCAAGGGTGAATATAATGCACTGCATACAGAGCACAAGAGACGGCTATTAAAGTAAGTGTCTATTTAAATTGCACCTTGTTCACATTTAGGTTCTACAATTTTATAACTGTATAACAGAGGTTATATTTTAAGCCACTGGGGAAAATGGGATATATAAGCCAGTTCTCTAGAATTGATCTCACACACAGACACCAGCACACATGTATACAGACATACAGACACCAGCACACATGTATACAGACATACAGACACCAGCACACATGTATACAGACATACAGACACCAGCACACATGTATACAGACACCAGCACACATGTATACAGACATACAGACACCAGCACACATGTATACAGACATACAGACACCAGCACACCAGGGCACGATGAAGTTTGAACTTCTGCAACCTGGAGAAATCACCTGATATCACCTGCAGTCCTATGTAACACCACATAACACAGTGGTATCTCTGAGTACAGATAATGTAGTAGATTTCACCTGCAGTCCTATGTAACAGCACAGATAACACAGTGATATCTCTGAGTATAGATCATGTAGTAGATGTCACCTGCAGTCCTATGTAACACCACAGATAACACAGTGATATCTCTGAGTAAAGATAATGTAGATGTCACCTGCAGTCCTATGTAACACAACAGATAACACAGTGATATCTCTAAATACAGATAATGTAGTAGCTGTCACCTCGGGAGCGCCCCTACTAAATGATGTTCTACAAAATAAGAAAACCGTCATACAGGGACTCACAGGTGATGTCTTCTTTGATCTGAGGCGTCACTTTCCGTTTTCCTCTCCATCCGGCCCAGTCCGCCATGATGATTCCTTCCAGATACGTTTCATCCCCTTAGAACCTGCGAGACAAACAATTTAGGCTCCGCACATTTCTAGCAACTTCCTTTCCTTTCTCCCCCCTGTAGGCTCCCATAGTAACTGCGCTGTGTGGGATGCCCCCTGTATGTAGGATCCCCTGCTGTGCCCCCTGTATGTAGGATTCCCAGCTGTGCCCCCATGAGCTAATAATGCCCCTAGAGGTGGCCCCCATGAACTAATAATGCCCCCAGAGGTACCCCCATGCACTAATAATGCCCCCAGAGGTACCCCCATGCACTAATAATGCCCCCAGAGATGCCCCCATGAGTTAATAATGCCCCCAGAGGTGCCCCCATGAACTAATAATGCCCCCATATACTAATAATGCCCCCAGAGGTGCCCCCATATACTAATAATGCCCCCAGAGGTTCCCCCATATACTAATAATGCCCCCAGAGGTGCCCCCATATACTAATAATGCCCCCAGAGGTGCCCCCATACACTAATAATGCCCCCAGAGGTGCCCCCATATACTAATAATGCCCCCAGAGGTGCCCCCATATACTAATAATGCCCCCAGAGGTGCCCCCATATACTAATAATGCCCCCAGAGGTGCCCCCATATGCTAATAATGCCCCCAGAGGTGCCCCCATACACTAATAATGCCCCCAGAGGTGCCCCCCATATACTAATAATGCCCCCAGAGGTGCCCCCATATACTAATAACGCCCCCAGAGGTGCCCCTAAAAAAAACAAACATCTTACTCACCTAATCCGCGCTGTGCAGGCAGCAGCTCTTCCTCCTCCTCTTCGGGCTAAATCTTGCGAGCCGCAGGGACGGGACTTCCGGCAGACGTGATGACGTCACATCCTCACGCCTGCCGGAGGGGCACATGATCACGGCCCGGCCTCCCATAGGCTGCTGGTATGAAGTGCCGGCAGCCTATGGGAGAGAATACAGGAGGAGGACGCTGACAGGTCCTTCTCCTGTATTCTGATCGCTTTAATGTTCCGCCCGCTGTGCGGGCGGAACATTAAAGCGATCAGTGCATCCCGAGAAGCTGCGCGGCCGCAGCTTCTCGGGATGCTCAAAAACAGGTGGCAAGGGGGGCCGTGCGGACCCCCCTAGCGTAGCGGGCGGGGGCGGCGGCCGGCGGGCCCGCCGGGCCCCCCCCCGTGTCTCTTAGGGTCCGGGCCCCATACGGCAGTACCACTTGTACTGCCCTATCGGCGGCCCTGTATTTATGGGTGGCATAATAACACGTCTCCGAGTCAAAACCTCCCCCTTTCCCATCACAGGCGTGCTGCAATTGTAGCCCGGGCAGCCCATTGCATATAGCAGCAGTCTGATGCCACTGCTCCTATTCCACGGAGCAACGGCAGCAGATTCCTGCTATCGTTCATGTCGGTTGATCGTTGTCTTCTGTTACACAAGACGATTATCGGCCGAATACTCGTTAATCGTTTCATGTAATAGGACCTTAACACTTTCTGTTTTGTTGCTATTCACCCAATGCTCAGAGATAGATGGATTTTACTATTTGGTTAACTTTCTGCGCTTTAACCCGAATAGTCAGATTGGTGGGAACACTGAAAAAGGGGAGTGACTCAGGGGAAAGAATGAGACTCGGGGGGCTGCGAATATGAATCTCCTGATCCCAACAGTCCCACCCTGATCCCAAACAATTTTAAGGGGAATGTGTCACCTAGATTTTGTGGAAATCTTGGTAGGGGGATAAACAAGACGCTTATCTACCCATGTGTGTGTTTTAGCCTTCTAGTTTTGGGCCATGATCACACAACGTATGTTTTGTATAAATTCACGGCAATTTGCAACAACGGCCGTGAATTACATAACACATACGTTATATGCACGGAATGCACGGAAAATTGACATGTCAGTTTTCTGTGGTTGCTATTCATTGAATAACAGCCACAGAAGACATGTCAGTTCACAAAATGAAGCAAGCGGCTCCAGCCGCACGCTCCATTGTGTGCAGAGGTGAATTGGGATGTGGGCGCACACAGGTGCACCTGCATCCGAATTCACCAGAAGTGAAGATCATCTGGCCGGTATTGCAATACTGGCCGGGATGATCTTCAGTAACACCGGCCGTTCTGTGATCCGTTCTGTTCACAGAACGGCCTGTGTTATACTTAGTGTGAACATGGCCTTGGTCTGTAAAGAGAGGGGTCTGGTGTGTGTATACAAGTCAACCAGTTTTGGGTCGGAGTTCTATTTTAAACTCTCAAATATTCCAGTACTTACAGCTGCTGTATGTCTGGCAGGAAATGATGTTTACTTTCCAGTCTGATACAGTGCTCTCAGCTGCCACCTCTGTCCGTGACAGGAACTGTCCAGAGCAGTAACAAATCCCCATAGAAAACCTCTCCTGCTCTGTGTCAATTTGGACAGAATACACCACTTTCTGCAGGACATACAGCATCTACTAAGTACTGGAATACTGAAGATTTTTAAATAGAAGTAAATTACAAATCTGTATAACCAGTTTTAATAATTCCTGGTGTCTTTCTGTTTGCAGATAACCCCTCAGAGGAGACCGGTATTGAATGTGTAATCTAGCAGTGTCAGGGGGATGGACGAACATTGTTCTCCAATATTGGTCCGGCTCCGCGAGCAGCTGTGCTCCACCGTGACATTTCACCATTGTTCTGAATGTAGAAGACAAAGCCAGACTGCTTATAATATATCATGATGCCATATCCTAATGTAACAAGGCATCAGGCAGCAAGTAGTTCTAGCTGTAATAGCAGCTCCCATTGCAACAGACCTCTCCACAATAAGAGGGCGTCTATCAGCTCCCCTGACTGAAGGAAGTCAGCAGATGCCACTGTACGGAGGAGGGTGGTATATGGTAATTACAGTGGCATTCGTATGGTAATGTCGGCAGGCACACAGGGACGGCTGTCACTCATCATGCTAGACTGCCTGGACCCATAAGATTCACATACATCGACTCTTTTCCCACCAAACTACATTACATCTGTTCAGTGTAATGCGACTTCCCTGACTATATACCCTATCCAGACGTGTTCTCATAATTAGGTCTCTGTACGCTACCACAATGGATCTGGTACCAAGCCATCAATATGTCACTGTAGTGTAGATTTTCAGCTTTACAAGGAATATATCACCTAATTTTTTTTATTTTATACTGATAAGGGCTATGTTCACACAACGGCAACAACAGCCGTGACTAACACACAACCTATGTGCTGTTAGAGGGAATCCCGGCTGGAGCGTATGCACATAGTATACACTCCGGACGGAACCGCTAGCAGCACCACAAAAAACTAACATGTCAGGTTTCTATTTGTGGAGTAGCGGCCACAGGAGACACGTCAGTGCACACTATGGATCGCGCAGCTCCGGCCGCACGCTCCATTGTGTGAGGCGGCGAATTGGGATGCGGGCGCACAGTAATGCAGTACCGGCCAGGATGATCTCTGACACTGGGCCGTTCCGTGACCAGGCCAGGTCACGGAACGGCCCAGTGACCTATGCCGGTGTCTTACATGGCTTACAGCCAGATACTTAAAGGGATACTTCAGCGGGGAGTAGGTAGCTGAGAGAAAAGACGTCTACTCACCTCCCCGGATCCAGAAGCGGGTCCCGTATCGCAGCGCTCCTGTTCCGGGCCGCTTCCTGGTGTCTGACGCAGGCTCGAGACGTGACGTCTCCAGTCCACTCAGCTAGTCAGTGGTAGAGGCGGGATCCGTTTCAAGTCCCCTCAGATCCCGCCTCAGTCACTGACTGGCTGAGCGGACAACACGTCTCAAGCCCGAGTCAGACACCAGGAAGCGAACGGGGACCGGAGCACCGCGATACGGGACCTGCCGCTGGATCCGGGAAGGTGAGTGGACGTCTTTTCCCTCAGCCACCTCCTCCCCGACCAGATCCCAAAATACCCCCCCAGCCCCCGCTGGAGTCCCCCTTTAAACATGTTCTTTTTTTCTAATCTGAATCTAGTTCCTGACTGAAAGTTTTTCATATCATGTTATGTATGTTTTTATGGTGGCAGCCATCTTGCCTGGGTTATTTTCAAAGGGAACCAATCAGCACGATTGTGCTGATACGGTTCCCTGCTGCACGGTACAGATCTACTGGGCAGTGCCCCAAGGCTACCTGCGGAGATAGATTTACATAGGGGTGAAAAGTAGTTTTATTCTGGGAGAAGTGTGGCAACTAGTCATCTGAGCAGGGAGCTGGCCGTGACTAGTCACCGCTCTCTGCCTGTGAGTGCACTTTGCGAAGATGATTGACAGGCAGAGAGACCCGTTAGTGGCTGAAAATAAGACAATGCCTTATATTAATTTTTTATCCAAAAGAGGCACTACGTCTTATTTCTCTCCCTCCCCCGACCCCCCAACAACCCCCTTTCCCCCGCCGGAATACTCACCAACGTGTGACCAGCAGTGGGAGCAGGAGGGTGCGGCAAAACGTGCATCACTTGACCTTTGCCATGCGTCTGGACGTGCGGAAGGACATGGGGGCCATTGACCTGTATCGTGAAGGTCCTCGAGGGGATTAGGTAAGCTTTAGCTTAGGGGGTGCCTTAGTTTAGGATGGGGGTGCTTTATTTTTGGGGGGATGCCTTACTTTAGGCTAGTTGGTAGACTAGTTTGGGTGTCTTATTTTAGGAGTATGTCTTATTTTCGAGGAAACACGATATCAATCATCCCTGCAAATTGCGCCGGAATAAAACGGCACTTTCCCCGATGTAAAGCTAGCGACGCAGATGCAGCTGGTAGCCTCGGGGCACTGCACAGTAGATCTATATTGTGCAGCTGGGAACCATATCAATCGTACCGATTGGTTCCCTTTAATAGCATTTAGAGATAATACAGCATGGACACAGGCAACAATAGACAGAAGATGTCCCATCGATATGAGTAGGAAACATCACTGTCTGTACCCTGTGACCTTCCACAGGGAGGAGGCTGAGCTATGAGTGTTATCTATTGTCTTTACTATCTAATGGTGTCACCTGTCGCTGTTATGCAGTACAAATCACTTTCCTGCAGCCTCCTCGCTATCATCACAGACAGAGTTAGGAAGTCCGCCTAATGGCGCAAATAAAAACTACAAGATTTCAAGATCATTTTAGAAGCCAGATAGTAAAATGGAAAATTAGCAAAAAAATCACCAACAATTCCTAGAAACTGGTTTAACGTAAAAACTTGATTTGAACAGTCAACATTTTCTGATGACACATTCGCTTTTAAAGATTCATTAAAAAAAAATAGCATTAATTGTTTAGGAACTACAATCATTGATTACACAGTCGCTGTGTGTTTATAGGGTCAGAAGTCATTAGACACATTACCATAATGATCAATATAAGGATTATATGGATGAACATACTTTGCATTCAATGTATGCCTGAAGTCTGGAACCATGGACGTCATCTTTAAGGGGTATTCCACTCAAACATAACTTTTCATATGTTGCTCCCCATGGTGAGACTAACAATTCCTCCCATACTTGTTATTATCTATTCAGTCTCCTTCCCCCAGTTCTGAGCTGCTGCTTTCTGCTAAAGACACAAAAAAACATGTGTGAGCTTTTCTCTCCGCCTCCCTCTCCTCCCCACTCCCTTTTAAGAATTTAGATCATAAATCCTTAGTCTCCTTCTTCTTACTGTCATCTTTTCATCATTGCTGTACAATTATCTTCTGTTTCATTTTGTTCCTGAATTGGTTTTTTTGAAGCCTTAGTGTAGTGTGTCTCATTGAAGTGACTACCAAAATGGCCTATGGAGACTTATAGGCTGTGCAATGATCCATGGGAGAAAAGTATGCAAATTAGCTCTATTCCAGAGAGAAAAGAGCTTGCCCTCTACTATCACCTATAGGAGGAAGCCCTCCCTTCAACTCTTAGGGGGAGATTTATCAAACATGGTGTAAAGTGAGACTGGCTCAGTTGCCCCTAGCAACCAATCAGATTCCACCTTTCATTCCTCACAGACTCTTTGGAAAATGAAAGGTGGAATCTGATTGGTTGCTAGGGGCAACTGAGACAGTTTCACGTTACACCATTTTTGATAAATCTCCCCCTTAGAGTCCTGTTACATGGCCCTATCATAGGCCTAGTTCACACTACGTATAACACCGGTCATTCTGTGACCCGGACAGGTCACAGAACGGACCGGTGTTATTGAAGATCATCTCGGTCGGTACTGTAGTACCAGCTGGATGATCTTCATTTCTGTTGAATTCGGATGTGGGTGCTCCCATGTGCATCCCAATTCACCGCTGTACACAACTATGCACACTCAACTATGTGTTTACACTCGGCTTGGATTCCATTCATTCCAATATAACGTATGTTTTGTATAAATCACGGCTGTTGTTGCAAATTGTAGCAACGGCCGGGATTTATGCAAAACATACATTGTGGGAACATAGCCATAAACTGTTTACTGAGCAATTACACAGGCCGACTATTGGGCAGCAGGGCCTGCACGGACATCGTTAGTGATGTCCCTGCAGACCTTGCCTTTAGTGTAAAATAATAAAGTATTAACTTACCCTACCACGTTTCCTGTTGTCCTTGGGCCTTTCCTGGTGTCTGCAGCTCTGCGCTGACCGGTCAGCTCAGCCAATCACTGGCTGTGGCCTTTCTTGGCCAGTGACTGGTGGCCTGTCAGTGCAGAGACCGGCACAAAAGGGACCAGAAGACAGAGCTGCAAAGACCGGGGAAGGCCTCCGAGGACACAAGAGAACGTGGAAAGGTAAGTTAGTACTTTATTATTTTATAGTACAGTCACCAGCCTGTTGGCCGTGCATCTCTATTTCACGTAGCTATTACATGTAGTGATGTGCGCCCGACGCCCGGTAATTTTTGGTCTGGACCTAAAGAAATGATCAGTCGATGATTGTTTCGCTTATTACCTGGAGTGATAATTGGCGCAAATCGTCCTGATTATCGCTCCGTGTAATAGGGCCTGACTCTTAAAGAGCCGTGAATATTAGCCAAACCAGACTTTCTCCCGGAGAACTTCTAATGCAGGTGGCCAGCACCCATGTATGAATGGATTTGAAAAGAGGAGAAATCTCAGTCTTTCCTTTATGACCGGATCTCTGTTTATAGTCTGCTTCTGGCTTTGGCTTCAAAAATCTGTCTGATAAATCTCTCTGTGTAAAGGCACCCTTAGGTCAGAGACCACACATACTCACAATGCTTCTTTGCAAATACACCGGTACCGTAATTTATTCCTGGTATTTTGTACATGAAATGCTCACACACTGAAACACCACGTGTATGGGGGTTTACCACTATCCTATACCACACCTTTTGTACATGGATTGTTGTCAAAGGGGTTGTCCAGAGGAAATCTTTTTCATTCAAATCAACTGGTGTCAAAAAGTGATATAGATTTGTAATTTACTTCTATAAAAAAATCTCAAGTTTTCCCATACTTATCAGCTGCTGTATGTCATGCAGGAAATGTTTTATTTTCAGTCTGACACAGCTCTCTGCTGACATCTGTGGCCGAGACACGAACTGTCCAGAGCAGGAGAGGTTTTCTATGGGGATTCATAGAAAACCAAGACAAAGTTCCTGTCTTGGCCAGAGATGTCAGCAGAGAGCACTGTGTCAGACTGTATCAGCAGCTAATAAGTATGGGAAGACTTGAGATTTTTTAATAGAAGTAAATTACAAATCTATATAACTTTCTGACACCAGTTGATTTGAAAGAAAAAGATTTTCGCTGAACAACCCCTTTAAGGTGGATTAGGTGGAACCAGTGTGGAGGAATAATTGTGTGTAGTGCGGTATCTGGTAGATATTCATTAGGTGACCAGGACCTACCACTGCACAGCTGGTGCCAGTGCCCACTACTGCCAGGTCTTAGTCACCACCTGTCCATCACCAGGAGAAGACTTTGTCCTCCAGTCCTTCTCTTGCTTCCTCTTCTTCTAAGACACCCATCTTAGGACGACTCTCGCTTACCCTGGTTTTACCCGTCTTATAATTTAACAAGTATTGCACTTGCAGCTTGCAAAGCCGCCATTGTTCCCTATGTCTGCAGCAAATTAGATGAATCCGTCAGGTCTACTCTATCTGATAGCAGCTTACCATGGAGGGGGAGATGCTGAGCTCAGGGATATATCGTCTTCAGTGATTTGATTCAATGACCCCCATGTAAACAGCTGTGCACATGCAGTGATTTCCCCCACCCACACAGAGTGACTGACAGCTCCTCCCGTATAGAACCTCATACAGGAAAGGCTATCAATCACTGCATGTGGGTGGGTGAGGCAGGACTCGCGGGCTCTCTCTATAAATCCCAGCACCATTTACACAGCTTTATACATGACTATACTAAATTAATCCCACAATAGGCATAGGAGATCTGTCAGAGACGTTTAAATATAGTACATCAACCTACTAAGTACTCATCATCAGTAATAACAGGTCCATTACAGGGGATGATTCTTTAGAAATAAATACAAACAGTACTGAGTATATAAGCTTCCAATAAGAAGGAGTTACTGAACTGTGTGCTTCACATACTGTGTTTCCCAAAAAATAATATAGTGCTTTATATTAATTTTTGCTCCCAAAGGTCTTATTTTCCGGTGATGTCTTATTTCTCCATGAAGAAGAATTCACATTTTACATGCAGAGCAGGGACAGAGCATACAGTATGGCGGCTTCCGGCCACCAGGGGGAGCTCACCACAGCACATTCGTACAGCACAGCAGGGACAGCATATGGTATGACGGCAGGCGACGGGTTAACGGCAGATTGTGTGCAGCTCTACATCTGCTGATAGATGACAACAGGAATGGCGGCAGATGACGAGCCTCTTGATGGCCTCCTCCCACGCCTTATTTATTATGATCCAAATCTACCCCTGTAATCCAAATCTACACCTGTAGATTTGGTACGTCGGGCGCAGAGTCAGGCGTCCAGACGGCCAAATTAACTAAGAGGCGTGCCCCTCCTAGTGAATTTGGCCTGGGAAAAGGGTCCTATTTTAAGACTGAGTACAAGTAGGACGGTCTTTATTAATCCCACGTACTTAGGTCATGTAGAAGCCTTAGATGGGTGGAGAGCACAACCAAAAGTGGAGGCAGCCATACCACCATATGGAACCAATAGGATATAGCACATTCAGTATAGCAGTATAGCAGTATTCACACCTACATAGAAATCGTGGTATTAGGATTGTAGCAGCTTGTACTGCTAAGTCTGCAGTTCTAGGCTATTATCAATCATAAATGGCTTTTAGTATTCCCTTTGTTTTCCAGCATACAGACATCCATCTTCCTATACGCCTCTACCTATCCATGATTAATGAATGTATTGAATGTACAGTAAAATTGTAGGGTCATGTCAGCCTCTATGTAGTACTTATAGCTTTACCGGCTGCCATGATAATAATGCCAGGTTACAGGCTCACATTATCATTCATATTGATGTACATTGCAATTATTATTTCAACATGTCTTTTAAGATGCAGTATGGAAAGCTATGTGCTGGTAAAGATAATCCATGCGTTCACATATCCCTAATATAGCGAGGCAAAGGCTGGCAGGCTTCCCACATCCGAAAAGCACAGCGAAGACGGAAGAAGAGTGTCATCTGCTTTACAAAACTGATTGTCACATGATCAGGGTGTTTGAGGTAATAGAGCATGGCGTGGGCCACTGGTTTGGGGGCCGAGAGGCTACAGAGAGTGGCTTTGACTCTGGACCATCTAATTATTCATCTCATCTCATATATGATTATAATATCCACATACAATAACATATATTATTCATCTCAATACAATGGCATCTTTACCATCTGCCGCACAACCACGGTGCCCCAAAGTCCCCACCCTTATTTTCTATATATTCGTTAATCTTAAAATCTACCCTTTCTACCTTTAATCCCGGTGCCCAGGGGAATGATCGCCCGTTCACAATTCTTCCCTCTTCCATCTCTCTTCTCTACTCATTTCATGCATCCAATGTTGCCCTTTTGTCTGTACCTAAAATTTGATCCCCTAAGGGCCCTATTCCACCGGACGATTATCATTCAGATTATCGTTAAATCGTTCGAATCTAAACAATAATCGTTCGGTTGAAATGCAGTTTAACGACCGAACGAGAAATCGTTGATCGCTTTATAAGACCTTGATCTATTTTTATCGTTGTGCAAAATGTTCGCAAATCGTTCGCATTAAATAAGACGTCGCGAAATAGAAATAGCGACAAAAAAAACGATCGCAAATACGATCATAAGTAACGATTATCGTTCCATGGAAATGAGTGAACGTTTTCAGGTCTTTCGCAATAGCGGTCGTTTGAGATCGTTAATCATTAACGATTATGCGAACGATAATCGTCCAGTGGAATAGGGCCCCAACTCACCCCCCCAACCCCCCTCCCCCATCGGTGGTTTAAAAAAAAATAAAAAATCTCCTACCATTTGGTATCAATACAGAACTACTGTTTTTCCCAGTATTTTACCCATAATTCAGTGTACTCCTTTCATTTAAAGTACCTTTTCTTCTTCCTATTATGCCACAGTTCATATGTTAAAATAGTACTCCCCAATTTCTTCCATTCTTTACATGGAGGTGGTTGTACCTCAATCCAATTTCTTGCTATTACCAATCTAGCAGCTAGAATTTTTATTTAGATACAATAATAAGTCTCTGGAATACCCCTTTAAGTCGTTTACCTAAATTTGGAAGAAAAAAAAACATAAATAAAAATAGAACAGTGTAAAAGGGGCCACAAGTTTTATTTTAATGCTGAACTTTCCTTTGAGTGGTTAGTTATGTTGAAAAGCCTTGGGTTGCAAAAAGTTTTTTTTATGTGTGTGTGTGTGTGCTTGCTCTATAAACATTATCAATGTCAAACGCAAAATAAAATAAACAGAATACTATGAAAAAAAATCACAGCATTGCAGCATTTGCTCCCACAGCTTTGATGGGACGGCAGATGTTAATTCTTTAGAATCCTTCTCCGACTCATTACTATAATTAGATTTTTTCCTCTGTCATTTCCCACGAGTATAGCCACTTCCAGAAGTGGGAAAAATCCCCATGAATCAGCTTCAAATGAAGAAGTTCCCTGAGACTGTGTGAGCGGCAATGAAAACCAGGGATCCTGCTAGGAGGTTATGCAGGTCAGAACCTGGTTCTCTATGTGCACATAATAAACACCTGTTTACTGGCCGCTCAACCCAGCGCCCTGTGTGCCGGAGGGATGTTACACGTTTCCTGTCAGATTCAGTAAGCTGTTTCTCAACAAAATCGGCTCATTTGTTAGTAGGTTCCAAGAATATTAAGAAACAAACTCAAACCACAGGGTGAGGAGAGGACTGGTCCAAGGCGGCCGTGGGGCGAGCGAGCACAGGTTTAGCAGATGTCAGGAAATAGCTATTTTAGAAAGCCCAATAAGATGATATAGAAATAGTGGAGGCGTTCCCCTTACTGGAACCCCTTCTATTAGAGCAGAGGGACGCTACTGTAAGGGTGCGTTCACACGTACAGAATCCGCAGCAGATTTGATGGTGTAGATTTGGTGCTGTGTTCAGTTATTTAGATGAAATCTGCTGCGGATCCTGTACGTGTGAACGCACCCTAAGGTTATGTTCACACTGTGTATGAATCCGTCCGTAGATCGTACACCGCCGTACATGTGCGGCTGAAACTACGGGCGTGGGAAAAACAGACATGCGGCCGGATGCGTACGAACCGTGAACATACGCCCGTAGTACAGTTATGCTTCCCTAGCTTGTTTCGAAGCGATCTGAAACAGGTCATTTACTTGGAAATCTTCGCCCAGCCCAATAAAACTTACAGAACCTTTTGAATCGAAAAATCAAGTTCAATTTGGCTGAAATAAGTACGGGACCGCATGGAAATCCACGGCCGTGAGTTTCAACATTTCCGTCCTCAAACAATGGTCTTGGTCATTTTTCACGACGCCGTATACGATCCGGCCGTAAGCTCATACGTTGTGTGCATTGTGCGGGCGTATATCTTATACTTCCCAGCGAACACATCAGCCTCAAAACTACGTGCGTATATTCGCGGTTCGCACTACGGACGGATTCATAGGCAATGTGAACATAGCCTAAAGGTGACCATACACCTTCAATAACTGTCAGCCAAATGGTCGTTCAGCCATCAGTTTTCTCTCCCGTCCTCCCTATACTCAGGAAAGTTCGGCATGGCTGAGTGTTTCTGTGTTCTCTATGCGGATGGGTAAGTTGCAGCCAGACAGCTCTGGCGGCGGTTTACCTCTCAGAGAGCAAAGGGGTCCAGCAGGGATTTTCCATGACACCTGACCCCTATTACCACCAACAAATCTCAGGAGAGCCCCATGCCCCGATGCCTGATCCGGTCACAAGCCAATGGAAGTATATAGGGACCTTAAGGGTCCTATTACACAGAGCGATTTTTAACAATTAACGACTAACGATAACAAACGAGATTGTTTATCATTAACCTGAAATCGTTCACCATGTTACACAGAACAATAATCGTTAGTTACGATCGTTACTATGATCATTATTGCGATTGTTACTATGATCGTTTACTCCTTCTGATCCCAGCAAAACAATGAACAATGTGCAATTACACTGAACGATTAGTGAACAAATGCGGAACTTGCGGAAATGCGAACGAATGTGGAATTACAGCGAATGATTGGCGAACGATTAACAAAAATTTTTGGTTCAGATCTAAATCAACGACATGCGAACAATTTTTCGATCGTTGCCTGCAATTACACAGAATGATTATCGTTTAAATTCGAACGATTTAACAATTTTTTGCACGATAATCGTCCCGTGAAATAGGGCCTTAAGCGTCCTTTTAGATGGGCAGACCCATGCCTGATATGAGGCTGATCTAGTATATTGTTAAAGAAACCTAGTACAATTATCAGTTGGCCCTGACTTACAATGCATTCCGCATTTGCTTGTCCATCTGCTGATCACAGGGCTGTAGGACACCCATACCTTTAATAGCCATCCTAAAAATTTTTGTTTGGTTGACTTCCATTCCTCCTGACCCCCTTCCATACACATGGACACTTGGTTTTAGTGTGTTCTAAATAGAGAGAAGGGTAGCGAGCCACTACCAGCCATTTAGGGCAGCGGTCCAAGGGCTCTTTTGGATGGCCAACCCATTCCCTTGAATATGAACCTATCTCTTAGATTGTTTACAAGACTCAACTATTGCGCCGCCCTCCGCTTCCGTTATTTGCAGGTGGCACATCCCCTATTGTATGAGAGATGTGCAGATGAATGAGGATTTTTTTTTTACCCAATAATGTTCACACAACGTATATTTTCATAAAACCACGGCCGTTGTATAATGGCCGTGATTTATACGGAAATATACATGCCATTGCTGCCTAGGAATCCCGGCCGGAGCGCATACACATGGTATATGCTCCGGCCGGGATCCCTAGCGGCGCTGTAAGGAACTGACATGGCTACAGAAAACCCTCTCAGTGCTCACTATAGAGCGTGTGGCTCAAGCCGCTTGCTCCATAGTGTGCAGTGGAGAGTTATTATGCGGGCACGCGTATCATAATTCTGCCGCTGTAAAGATCATCTGGCCGATACTGCGGTACCTGCCGGGACACGGAACTGCAGGTCTCTTACTATGTTTACACATAGCCTAATAGAGCATTTAGTTGGTTGATTTCTGGGCCTATCATTATTGTAGGGCCCTATTTGGGTATTCATCACCCCATGTAATAGACACGTAAGGGCCCATTTGCACTACGGAATTGGCACCCAAATTCTGTGCGGAATCACGGCACCTAATCCTGCCTTCTATCTGTTCGAATGGGAGGGCTTCCGTAACTTTGCTCTCTGCGCCTCTCCGTTTAAAAAACTGGCAGGGAATTAGGGCCACAGTAGTACTTGGTCATGCTTTTCCAACCAATGTCTGACCTTGTCTAGCTGGAAGATCCCTTACACCTCGGAGAAAGAAGGAGGAGTCCTCCGAAACATCAGCGAGAGTGTGGCATACCAACTGTGATACATCAGCTGTGTGTCTTGTTGTACGCTGCACCATTGTATCATATAGACCAAATGTTGCGGTATGAAGTTACTCTGAGTGATCGTTCGCCCTAAGTATGTACAGTGCGATGTGGAGAATGATTCATTCATGAAGATGCCAGCAGGTAAGAAAACCCATTTATTATACTCCATACTTACCTATAAGTAACGTTGCTTATTCACAATGGCGCCATTGGACCACTCAAGATACACATTGGCCAAAGCAGCAACAATTCCCGAATGGCTCAGTTTGCAAATTGGCCATTTTACCCATGAAGGCAATGAGGGATATTACACACCTTATATACCTGATTACAACACGTAAGCTTCATGATCTACGTATTGCCAATGTCAAAAGTACCTTAAAGTACCTTAAATCCATCGGGTACATTGCTTTTTATTCTTACATTAGCTGACCGGCACAGGCATTGATTCTAATGGAGCCCCGTCACAGAGGGGAAAGGATATCGTCACACTGGGGGGCAGCGGGCCCGTCCCCAGTGCATAAAGCCGAGTCGGTGCGCGGCAAAAGAACAGCGCCGAGCGTGGCACCAAGTGGCAGCTCAAAAAATTATATGGGCCACCAGCATCCCCACGCCACCACTGGTCGGCTAATGTAAAAATAAAAAAGCGATGTACCCAATGGTACATTCTCTTCAAGCTAAAAGGATCCCCATGCCGGCACTGATCGGCTAGTGTAAAAACAAAAATAGCACTGTATCGGATGGAAAATTCACTTTAAGTATTAGATTTAGACATGAGAATGTTCTATCTCTTCTTCAGGGCTCTGTGTTCCATCTTAGACCGAATCAGTTACCTCGGGATGACACTTTTTTGCTTATGATTTCAGAAAATTACAAATAAGTACTTTATGTCTTTGACATCATTCTTCTTTATACTGAATTTCTACAGGGAGAAATTGAAAAGCTAAAACTGAAGCTGCATAATTTTGACTTACAATTGAAGGCTATTACCACTTCACAGAAGCGGCGGTTATTCAGAGAACATTTGGATGGGTCAGTATTCAAGCACAGGGCTGAGACTGATAGGGTGGAAACATGTAAAATGGCAAAGAGATCCGGAGCAAGTTGCTGTAGGGAAAATGCCTGGCTTCAGGTCAGAGATATGTGTCGTGTAGCAATCAGATGGAATTAGGCTAGAGGTGTCATTCTGGTGCATGGTTTCCGTTATGACTTTGGTTACTTGTTCAGCTTGGTTCTGGTGTCATATATATGTTACTAGCTTGGTTCTGGTACTGTATTTAGCCTGTGAATTTTGTTCTGGCATTGTATTTATTTTTGAGCTTGGTCCTGATGCTATATAGTTGTTGGGAGCTTAGTTCCGGTGCTGTATTGTAATGCTGCTGGTTCCAATACTTTAGCGGTGACCTGGTCATGTCTGCTGCTGATTCCTACTCCAAGCTCAGTCCTGCTCTCCTGCTTGCCACTCAGCCACATTGTCTGCTTGGTCCATGGTAGCTGGTGTCCGCCAACATCCTCTCTTCTCCCAGTCTGGGTGCAATACTTCCGATACCGCTGCATTTCTTCTTCTACCCTCTAGGGCATGTGCACTCATCATCCTGAATTTAAGGGGCCAGTGTACTGCTAATTATTCTTCAACTACCAATCCTATTCCTTCTGCACTTATTTAAAGTTGCTCCACCTGTTCCCCAAGGCCTGAGCATTATATTCCCAAATGAATGTTTTTTTTCTATGTCTGCAATTCCATGTATCCTGACCTGACCTGGCCTGTATCTCAATTTTCTTCTACCGTTTGCCTGTCCCACCTCTGCCAACCTGGAGCTATATTTGTGTAAAGAAGTTAATTCTGACGGTGTGTCTAGGTTATGAGTTTGGTTCTGGTACTGTATTCGTATTCTGAGCTTGGTTCTGGTACTGTATTTGTATTCTGGGCTTGGTTTTGGTACTGTATTCATATTCTGAGCTTGGTTCTGATACTGTATTCATATTCTGAGCTTGGTTCTGGTACTGTATTTTTATTCTGAGCTTGGTTCTGGTACTGTATTTATATTCTGAGCTTGGTTCTGGTACTGTATTCATATTCTCAGCTTGGTTTTGGTACTGTATTTATATTCCGAGCTTGGTTCTGGTACTGTATTTATATTCTTAGCTTGGTTCTGGTACTGTATTTGTATTCTGGGCTTGTTTCTGGTACTGTATTCATATTCTGAGCTTGGTTCCTGTGTTGTGCTTTAGGTTATTAGTTTCTCATATATTAATTTCATCATGTTTTGAGCTTAGTTCTTGTACATTAAGTTTTAACCATTTGTATTTGAAGTGTGTGGCAGAAAAATCTGACATTTTCAGTGGAATGATGCATGTGCTTTACAACTCTCCTTGCTGTACAGGGTGCACAACCTAACTAAATAGGTTGCCCATATTTATGGTAATAAATGTGCAAATATAGGTCTATAAGTGAAGAATAAGTGTAATGTAGTGAGTGTGGGTAGATATGTATTCATCACTTATGTGTGGTAAACCAGTATAAAAATTGTGGCCTAGCAGCATGAACGTACTAAAGTCCATAGAACATACATCTATTCTGACATTGAAAATGTACAATGTATAGATAAAAGGAATGGTTAGTGAGCTGAATTTAAATAACAATCACTTTTCAAATATATGTAAATGAACGACTGATACCTCATACATACGTTAGCGCTGCATACAGTATGTTAATGGGAATGACTGGCATATCTGCATCAGCCAAGCCATGTTTTCTCCACAGGAGTAAATGAGTGCAAAGCTGGAGGTGCCAGACACTGCTAATTCTTACATCTTAACACAAAGCCATGGTACAATATGCTGCCTATTCTTCTCTTCTAAAATATCATTGTGTCAGCTCTGTTTATATGAAGAACTTGTGGTTTAACGGAAGCCCGAGATATAGTATTCTAATGCAAGGGTTAACCTAGCCCTAACATGTTCTAATTTTGTAAATGTCTCTTTTAGAAAACCCATTGACTTATCAGAGGGGGGTCCGTTCTTAAGCACTTTCATCTATTAACCAAAGTGCAAAGCATGTGTGACGGCTGGGGGCTTGTTTACACACGTCTTGTCCCTCGAGTTGGGAAACATTTATAGAAATCTATATATCACATCCGTAAGTATGAGAAGTAAAGGGGCTGATAAGATTCATATGTACACGGCTAGTTTTACAGCCGGAAATAGGAAGCTGCAATAAAAGTACACTTGGAAAAAAAAAAAGAGAGACTTCAAGCTTAAGGTTCATGCATCCACAGTAAAATGCAGAAGTTAAAAGTGTAACTGTCATGTAAATGTCATTTTTTAGAAATCAGAAATTCTGTAATAGGTTTTATCAAGCAAAAGAGTTTCCTTCTGTACTCAAAAAGCTGTTTTCCTACTTCCCCCCTCGCCTTAGAAGAAGCAGGATTACTGTGTCTATTATGGTCTATGGAGAGGGGTGGGGCTGAGGGGGGTGAGTGAGCACAGAGAGGAGAAAAGCAGAGCTGTACATAACAACATCCTGCAATAATCTCTCACCAAGCTCCCAGATAAGCAGTGACCTTTCTGACCTCTGAATCCAGTGTTTTATGTGCCGGGACAGTCTGCAAACTGTACAGCTTCTTCTCTGCTCTACCTGCTCACTCATCCCCCTTGACCCCTCCCACCTCCATAGGTTATAATGGACTCAGCAAACCTGTATTCACTTTGCTCCTCCAGCTTTGCCTGATAATGCACAGATAAGAAGTGAGGGAGGGAGGCTGGAAAACAGCTTTTTGAGTACAGAAAGAGGACTTTTTGCTTTATAAAACCTATTGCAGAGTTTCTTAAAATTACTTGTGCTGTTGATTTCGGCAAGAAAATGTTAAAAGACAGTTACACTTTAAGGTCTCTATATTGGACAGAAGCAAAGTGACTTCATTCTCTCTAGTGGATTTGCAGCCGTCTTCTTAATCCACAGGAGGGCGGCTAATGGGTAATTTGCAAACTGTGTACATAAAATGTAATGACAGTAAGTATCTTCATTACGTTGGTTCTGTTCGACTCAAGCATCCTTGGAAAGATAGCACACATAGCATGTAAGAGGTGGCACATGGAGTATGAAGCCGTCATGTCCACTTCTCTGCAGAAACCCCAGATGGAAGATGAATCTTAAAAAAAAAAAATTTAAAAAAAGTTTGGCTTTATTATGACAAAAACAACTTGAAAACTATTTTTCTGTCAAGTGGATAGGAATTATCATGTTTTACACCTGAAGTAATGAGCCTGATCTCAACCCCTTAAATGGGGTACTCCAGAGAATTCAACTGGTACCAGGAAGTTATATTGATTTGTAATTTACCTCTATAAAAAAAAAAATCTCCTGTCTTCCAGTACTTACCAGCTGCTGTATGTCCTGCAGGAACTGGTATTTTCTTTCCAGTCAGACACGGTACAATTTGTAAGACAGCATCAATACTCCTTCAAAAACAGGCCCTTTAAGCTTTGAGGTGACGCACCCTCCCTTTGAATGTAACGCTGACTACAATTGACAATAACCCCCAACATATTTGAATGAAATTTGGTCAAAATGTACTTTACTCATTGAGAAACTCCACCAATCAGAAAACATGATCCGGGAACCTATCAAACTTAAATTTAAAGGGATTGGCAACTTTATAGTAAAATTACTCAGTGTTCAGTATCAGTAAGTGTACTGACTGTATATACTGACAGCAGCTCCCTGTATACCTCATAGGGCTAAAATTAGATTTCCCTCCTCCAGGTTGTGCTGCCCTGCTCTGTGTTGTCTGTCCATAAGATGGCCGACATGGAGGAGCATGTGACCATGCCCCGCCCCCAGTGTCCACCACTGAGCCTGTATATGCCTATGGAGGACACCGGGGGGCCTGGCATGGTCACATATTCCTCCATGTCAGCCATCTTATGGACGGAATCACCACAGAGCAGGACAGCACAGCCTGGAGGAGGGGAGTCTGATTTTAGCTCTATGAGCTACACAGTGAATACAGTTACTTATACTACACACAAAACAATTTTACTATCAAGTGGCCAACCCCTTTAAAGGCAAGTGGAGACATTTTAAGTGCATGTTACAACTGGTTCCTGATACTCATTGAGTAAAGGATGGTTTGACCAAATTTAATCAAAATGTGTAGTTGGTCTTGGAGTTATAGCTGATTTTTCCAGCCCTCCAATTGCCTGTCTTAGGGTACTATTACACCAAGCAATTTTCCGACGACTAACGATTAACGATAAACGATCTTAAACGACCGCTAAAGCAAACGACCCGAAATCGTTCGCCCAAGTACACGAAACGATGATCGTTATCTATGATCGTTCTTGTGGTCGTTTAGTCGTCGTTCTTGCGTACGTTTCAGCTGTGAATTCTTATTCCACCGAACGATGTGCGAACGATGAGCGAACGATCAAACGATAAAAATAGGTCCGGATCCTATTAAACGATCAACGATTTCTTGTTGGTCGTTTAATCGTTGCTGCTATTACACAAAATGATTATCGTTCAAATCCGAACGATTTAACGATTTTTCGAACGATAATCGTTCCGTGTAATACCACCCTAAGGGTCCATTTACACAGAAAGATTATCTGACAGATTATCTGCCAAAGATTTGAAGCCAAAGCCAGGAATGGATTTGAAAAGAGGAGAAATCTCAGTCTTCTCTTTCTGACCCGATCTCTGTTTATAGTCTGTTCCTGGCTTTGGCTTCAAATCTTTGGCAGATAATCTGTCAGATAATCTTTCTGTGTAAATGGACCCTTAGGGCCCTATTCCACCGGACGATTATCGTTTGCATAATCGTTAACGATCTCAAACGACCGCTATTGCGAAAGACCTGAAAACGTTCACTCATTTCCATGGAACGATAATCGTAACTTATGATCGTAATTGCGATTGTTTTTCCTTCGCTATTTCTTCGCTATTGCGTTCGTATCTATTGCGAACGACCGAACGATGTCTTATTCAATGTGAACGATTTGCGAACGTTTTGCGAACGAGCAACTATAAAAAGAGGTACAGGTCTTATAAAGCGATCAACGATTTCTCATTCGGTCGTTAATCGTTAACTGCATTTCAACCTAACGATTATCGTTTAGATTCGAACGATTTAACGATAATCTGAGCGATAATCGTCCGGTGGAATAGGGCCCTTAGGGTCTAATTCTTAATTGGGCGGTTACCTGAGAGATAGAGTAGAATAGGTGACAGGAAGCTTAAAGGGGTAGTGCGGCGGTAAAAAATTATTCACAGAATAACATACAACTTTGTAATGTATGTTATGTCAGTGAATGCCCCCCTTCCCCGTGTCCCACCACCCCCACCCGTGTACCCGGAAGTGTAGTGCATTATACTTACCTGATCCGTGCCGACACGCGTCCGCAATCTTGTGCCAAACGTCATCTTCGGCCGGCCGGCCCGAACACCTTCAATCTTCCCGAGTGCCGGCGGCGTCATCAGCTGCTCAGCCGCGACTGTGGGGGACCGGGATAGATAAAGATAACTTACTTATTGTGTTTTCACCACCCTCGGCCCTCCTCCATTCTATTTATTTTGCCCAGAATACCCCTTTAATAGACCTTTAATAGAGTTTGCAACAATACCCCAAAAAATTTCTGCATCGGTGAATAATTCCCGGTGGGGGGCAAAAGCTTCCCTTGCTATCACTGCTAATAGTTTTTCTAAGCACTTTTCCATTGAGGTCATCCAATGAACCAAGTTGGACTATATTTAGTATATTTAGGTTCTTTGGCTTGCCCACCCAGTAGTATGAATTTATCATACCATACTGTCTTGTCTAACTCACTAAACAAATCCTGTAGGGAAGAGTTGCAGAAAGGACAGCCCGATGGCCACATCTGACCTTCTACAGCTCTTACTTTGCCTGCAGAGCTCAGCCACATCCGGCACAGACGCAGGACAAAAATACAGTGTCAGACAGATTAGAATTAGATAAGGGATACGGGCAGCCTGGGACAGAGACCACTCTGTGCCATATAGAAGGTTTGTGCTTCTATAACTTAGAACACATATCAGAAAATTACAAAGGTTAAATCAGGGTTTTTTACAAGTAAAAATATTTCCTTAAAAAATTTACATATTTTTATGTGATCATCTATCTGGAACAAATCATGAAATATTCGGGTCTTCATCCAAGCCACTGGCGCACACAGAATAAGATGACCTTTCTTGGCTTTCTATCGCTTTCTAGAGACTTTATGGGTTCATGGACATGTTTTTGGTTATTATGTGTTGAAGAGAAATTGAAATAATTTTACTGTACTACATCTATCACCATGAAGAAATCTATCTAATTCTATCTTTATATAAGTCAATGTTACAGGTATCTGTAACATGTAATATAATATATCTTATCAGAGAAAAATACTTCTATCTTATAAGTTTCTTTCTCCACTAAACTCTTAGGGCCCTATTACACGCGATTATTATTGTGAGAAAAATCCTTATATCGTTTAAATTTAAATGATAATCTTTCCGTGTGTATGCAGGCAACGATCGAAAAATCGTTTGTGTGTCATTGATCACATCTTTCTTACAGACATCTTAAAGTTATTGTGTAATATATCTTATCAGAGAAAAATCCTTCTATCTTATAATTTTCTTTCCTCCCTTTTCCCGCTAAACTCTTAGGTCTCTATTCTGACAAATACACATTATTGTGAGAAAAATCGTTATGTCGTTCCAGTTTAAACGATAATCTTTCCATGTATATGCAAGCAACGATCGGAAAATTGTTGTCGTTGATCGACTCTTAAAACTATAAAAACTATAAAATCATTGTTAATTGTTCACTTATTGTTCGATAAATGTACACATGGTTTGTTTTTTTTGTAAGATAAGAAGGAGTAAACGACCATAATTACGATCATAACTAATGATTTTTGTTCTGTGTGTTATAGTGAATGATTTTAGGTTGTCCCTAAAAGCGCTCGTTTGCGATCGTTTATCGTCAAAAAACAAAAATCTCTTAGTCTAATAAGACTTTTACTCAATCTGCCTAGTTCCATCCTGTGTTTTTAAAGTGGACTAGCAGCTCACTGAGAGATCAGATTACTTACTATCCATACAAGTCTATAGAAAGGTGAGGGTCAAGGGGGAAGTGAGGTCAAAACCCAGAGGCTGAGACTATTCCACTAGAACTTGTAATACGTAATAGATCTCACCCAGGGCTTCTTTCACAGTTTAGCCTATTTAATACTGCACTATAATGGCCTCCATGCTGCTGCTGCTTCTTATGGTATGTATGGAGGCATAGGAGACCAGAGTATAGAAACCTCATAGAAACTAACCACTGTTAATTACTGGTCATGCACAATAACCAGGTACAACCAGGTTACAACCAGGTAACAACTGTAAATAGAGTGGAAATGAAGGGCAACCAAGTACTAGCTATACCAAGATATTTTTTATTTTGTTTTGGGGGAAAACGTTTTTTTTGTCGCCACTCATTCGTCATCAAGTCCTTCGCTTTCCTGTTTTGCTAGACGTGTTTTCCTGTAAGGGAAAGTAAATGAAGTATCCAGACAGTTTTCAGCGCATAGCTTTGTCATAAGTTTCACGCCCTACGGCGTTGTTGTCATTCCTGTCGAACTTTGGTATGTGTGATTGATTTGTCTGTCGTTATGAAGGTTGAAAGGGATTTTCCTCTTCTGTCATAACTTGTACCTGTGCTGCTTCCATTTCCAGCTATAGCCAGTAGTGTAGTTGTCAGAGGATATTAAAAGGGGTCGCCAAGTTTCCTAAATCCAGGTGTGATTGCGGTGACTCAAGATACTTCCTCGGTGTCACCGTCACACCAGCACCGGAAACTAAGATAATGGGAATTTTTGTCGCGTTGTTCTCACATATTTCTTTGATGGTTGACGCATTGGATGACCATCACACGTAAGATCACCTTCCTGAGCTCCTCTGACTATGACCTGGGGGGCAGCAGGATACTGACGTTACCTGCAGTCACACCAGACTTTTTGCTGCTTTTTTTGTGTGCATTCCTAGTTTACCTAAAACCAGGATTATATCCACAGAACTATATCCTCCAGTGCGGTATATAGAAGAGAAGGGTCACCTAGGACAAAGCCTTGGGTTGATTTCCTTGCTTGGGCCAACGCCTTAGGCCCTATTCACACATCCTGTTCCTATCCGCAATTGCGGATCCGCAGAAAAATAGGACCAATGTATTTCAATGGACCCATACACACATGGGAAGACTTGGACAGGTTCTTGCCCCCAATAGCCAAGGGGAAGGGACCACACAAGCTTGTTCCCCTCTCTCTGCAGGGTGTCTATAGCGGCTCCTTGGGTTGCCCCTATGGTATTTAAAGGAGAAGTCCCACAAAATTCAAAAAAGGGGAGGAAGGCAGGGGGGTGCAGGGAAATAATAAAGTAAACTCACCCCTCCCTGTGCCTCTATAGCACCACTCCCAGGTCATGCTGACAGCCGCCGGATGTCACTTTCTGCTGGAAACCGAGTCCGTGGCATACCAGGCTCTTCCAGATGCAACGTGATGGCCCGGCTGAGCAGCTGCCCACTCAGCCAATCAGTGACTGTGGCAATGTTCCGTCCCAGTCACTGATTGGCCGAGCGGGCAATCGCTCAGTCGGGTATGGGACTTTGCAGCTGGAAGAGCTGCAGGATACCGGCGGCTGTCAGCTGGATCCAGGATGGGCGCTATGGGGCACGAGGATGGATAAGTTCTCTTTATTTATTATTTCCCCACACCCCTCAGCTTCCTACCTTTTTTGAATTTCGCAGGACTTCTCCTTTAAAGTGTCACTGTTGTTTCAGGTTTTTTTTGCAGAAATCAATAGTACAGTAGATTTTAAGAAACTTTGTAATTGGGTTTATTAGGCAAATATGCCATTATCTGCATTCAAAAATACTTTCCCCAGGCCCCCCCCTCCCTCCTTTCTCTCATCCACTGCTCAATATCAAGAAATCTCGACTCTTTTACATCAGTCGGGCCCTGTCTGTTCTATGGAGAGGGAAGGGGAGTCGGCAGCAGAGAGCAGAGAACAAAGGATTACACAGTGGGAGCTCTGTGTGAAAGCCTCTATTCAGAGGTTAGAGAGGTCAGTGCTGACTTCAGAGGAGATAGCCTGGTGATGTAGCTCTAAATTAACTCTTTGTTGTCCTGTTTTGGTGCCTCATCTCCCTCCACCCCTCCCCTCTCCATAGAGAACAGTAAAGACAGGGGGGAGAGCTTCAAACTGCTTTTTCATGATAAAAATGCATTTTTCGGCTAATAAACCCAATTACAAAGTTTCTTAAAATTGCCTGTACTATTGATTTCTAATAATTTTACATTCAATAGAACTTGGCAGAAGAAAAAGAGGAAAAGTATAAAGTACAAATAGCATTGGGTTGGACAGATAGGAGGATGGCCTTATAGCAAGAACAAGGGACCACATGGTGGTGCTATTTCATGCTGCCATACTGTAAAGTTGGATGCTTATTGTTCCTTCTACCAATTCGTTGCAGACGTAGAGACTGGGTTGCCTTTACCATCCCTTATTTGCTAATGGAGAAGTAGTATGGGGCAAACTCATTAGGCTCCTCGTTCCTTGTTTGTCATAATGTCTATGTCCTTGACCTATACTTCTCACGATAGGCATTGTTTTGCAGAAGTTGCAATCCTGCCACCCTCTCCTACAACTACTATAAAGCCCAAAATACGGCAATGATGATACTAGGGAGAATCCTTGTCAGACGAGGACACGTTGCTATATTGTATATATTAATACGGGCTGACATAGACATGTACAGATTGGCACATCTGTAGACAAACATTGACAGGCACAGGATGAAACCATTTCAGACACATACGCTGACTATTATAGTTGAGCAGAGGAATGTGCTCTTTCTTCTCCAGCAGACAGCAGGATTTTCCATCTCCTATTGTGTGTGGTTGTGTATTGCTGAGACAAGGTGTGTGGCTATGTATTGCTGAGTGAGGGTGCATAGGGTTGTGTGGTGCTGAGTAAGGGGCTGTGTGGTTGTGTGCTGCTGATATAAGCCTTGTTACATTCCTTCTAATGTTACAATAAACTGTGGATTTTTTTTATTTTTGTTAAGGTGTGACCTGAGCTAAGGAGCGTACTGGAGTTGACCTCAACACATTAGGTTACTTTGAAGAAACAGAGGGATGTATCCTTCATGCATCTCATCTCCTTAAAGTGGTAGTGCGGATTAAATGTCTCAATTTAAAACTCTCAATCATGAGTTCATTGAAGGGTTTCTAAATAAATCAATATAGCAAGCAAATGTAAAAAAAAAAAAAAAAAAGTAATGTATCTTACTAGAAAAAAATTCTCTCTCCTATTACCAAACCTCTCCCCCTCCACTAAACTTTTATTCACTCTGAAAAAACTGATCGATTTAGTCTTGTTACTCATATGAAGAGGTGAGAGGCAAGAAAAGAGATGGGAGAGGGAGCGAGGAGAAAACAGAGACCTCACCCCAGAATCTGATTTACAGCTTAAACTGCTAATTACTGCTCTGTAATGTCCTTCACGCTGCTGCTTCTACGTCTAATGATTGGGACATAGAAAAGCAGGCTGTATGCAATGTATAGGAGTTGTCATACTAACTAGTCTCCACTAGAGATGAGTGAACTTTGGGCACGGTGAAAACTAGAGATAATCGCACCTCAAGCATGGTTCAGTTTGTCCAAACCTTAGCATGAAGCATTTGATTACCGGTGGCTAAAGCATCCAACTTCTTCTTTTATGTTGTGGAAAACATGTTGTGGGTGCTTAAAGGGGTTGTCCAAATTATGCAAAAAAAAAAAATTCTATTGTGATCATCATAAAATCCAGCATCACCTCTCCAAACCCCTCAGGTCGGTCTGTTCACAGGTCTTCTCCAAACTGGCCAAGAATTATGATCAGTGACATTGTTTGAAGGACTTCCTGGAAATATTCAAGGAACATTCTGAGAATATTATAATATATCTGTTGTCTGACTGCCACTTGAAAATTTCAAACACGGCCAACTTTTTTTCAGAAGATAACAGCCTGTCATTGGTTGGCTAAACTGATCGTTCGTTGTTAATCTTCACCAGATGGGCCTTTTGGTTTAAATTGTTCACTATCACCAACTTTAATCTAAAAACCCTATCACACTGAACGATTATTGGCCTTACTTGGTCGATTACCGCTCAGGCCGATAATCAATTAGTATAATAGCGCATGTTGAAAGGGAACAATCAGCCAATGTGCACAATGTTGGCTGATCGTGGTCTTTCAACATGTAGAAAGATCACAATTATGTCAGTGATGGTCTGCTGCCTGTAGCTCTGTGTAATGGGCCACCCGAACGATTTAAAGGTCATTTGGGCAGCCCCTCCCGCTTCTCCCTGCTTGCTGTCTGTGCATGTTATAGCACAGGCAGCGAACGGGGATCGAAGTGGAGGCGAGCGCTGACATGACAGGCTAACCTCTCGGAGAACTTAAGGGTTAAGCAGTTGAAATCCTACAAATCCTTCCACAACATCATCTGTTGGGAGAGTTTTCGAAGCCCCCCTCCCCCATACACATTATGTAGTCCTACAGGATTCAATGGGGTTTCTTAAAGAGGAAGAACGGCCTCAGTTTTTTTTAAATAGCAGGGCACGGGGAAAAACAACAAATGGCACTAACTTACCCCTCCAGTGTGAGACTGGGGTACCTGGGGCCCACCAGAGGAAATGATCCTGGGGACCCACTAATAAAGACCTAGTAAGAAATGACATGTCAGTAAGTGTTACTGTAGGTTCTGAGCTGGGGGGCCCACCTGTGGGCCAGTCTGAGACTGTACCTCTCCCCATACCCATGATCCGCCATCTTACTGGCCCGGGACCCCCGCCAGAACGTTTTTTTTTTTTTTAATAGAAAGCCAGCTCGGCCAATCAGTAACTGGAGCAGTGTTCCATAAGCAACACAGGAAATCCCGGAGCATGGCGGGGGTCCCGGGGTTAAATTGTAGGCACAGGGAGAGGTAAGTTAGGGTGTTTTGTTGTTTCCCCCCCATATCCTACCATTTTCTTTTTAAATCCTGAGGCCGGACTTCTCCTTTAACTTTAAAAAAACGTAAAAATTTTTTAACTTGCCGTTCAATCTGTGGGCTGCCCCTGCTAGGTCTTTCAGGGTAAGGGAAACTCTTTGTAATGGCTTAAAGTTTTTCAAGCCCCCTATAACATTCCCAATCTTGTCTATGTGTACTTATTGCATCCAGTATTACGACAGGAAGTGACTCCAATCTGTTGACACAACAGTGATGAAACGTCTGTAGTTTATATTTTTAATCTGTGTGACACACTTACACGGCCCTCCCCTCCATCCGTACTGGTGTGCAAGTGTGACACACACATCCCCCCCCTCCTGCCCCCTCCCCTTACATACCATGTGTTACAATCTTGTGGTCTGAGGTTTTAGTGATTCAGCCATTAAGGTGTATATATATAGTTGAGAAAACCAGAAGCATGCAGATAGGAGAAAGAGCTGGTTGTCACCTGAACAATGCTGGCAGTGCTGCTCCTTCTTGGCACCTTGTGTGCCTGGAGTCATTCAGCTCCAACACCGCAGAATAAGCCTCTATCCGTAATATTCCCATCAGATCTAAGGAGCAACTTGACCGACATGGAAGCAGCCGAGGTAAAAAAAACCTTTATGTCTTTTGTATTTTTTCTATCCACTATAGATATTCTATATATTCTATATTCTCCGCTACTTATCTCTATCAATGAATCTTGTCTGTCTCTCCCTCTGCGCTCCTTAAAGGGCTTGTTCGACAAAATGTTTTTCTCTGTTAAATCAACTGGTAGTGATTTTTTATTTATTTCTGTTAAAAAAATCTTTTGCCTTCTAGTACTTATCAGCTGCTGTATGTCCTGCAGGAAGTAGTATTTTTTCCAGTCTGGAGAGCAGGAGAAGTTTTCTATGGACAGTTCCTGACATGGACAGAGGTGTCAGCAGAGAGCACTGTGCCAGACACCACTTCTTGCAGGACATACAGCAGCTGATAAGTACTGGAAGACTGCAGATTTTATAATAGGAGTAAATTACAAATACAAATGTGAAAGAAAACATTTTTTTTGTGAACAACCCCTTTAATATGTCTCCATTTTCTTCCCAGAAATACCTAACCCGCTATGGTTACCTGCCCCCGACCCAAGCCGAGAGTCAAGTCTCCCTGAAGAAGTCGATCGCCAGAATGCAGAGGAAATTGGGACTTAAAGAAAGCGGGGAGCTCGATGGGGAAACAATGAAGGCCATAAAGAGCCCCCGATGTGGCGTGCCAGATGTGGGCAAGTTTCAGACATTTGAGGGCGAATTAAAGTGGGATCATAATGATATTACATACAAGTAAGTGACCCCCATCTATTCACATTTTATTGAGGTATCTGTGAGAAATATCATTGTAAAAACTAAAGACATTGTTAAAGGGATTATCTAGAACTAGAATGAAAAAAACCTGCTTTGTCCTAGAAAGAGCGCCACTCTTGTCCTCAGCTCGTGTGTGGTATTGCAGCTCAGTCTCAGTAAAGTGAATTGAGCAGGGTTGTAATACCATATACAACCTGAGGACAGATGTGGCGCTATTTCTGAAAATGCAATCTGTCTATCTATCTGTTTTTTGGGGGGATCTATCCTACGTTCCTATTGTAAATACCTTACAGACTATATTACACTACAGAGCTGCATTCACAATTCTGCACATCTCTATGAACTTAGCTGAGCTTCTGTAATGCTTCATTGTATTCTGACATGCAAGCTGAACATACAGTGGAAGTCTTATACTTTACATTATTATTGTTCACTCTACCTGGGTTTAAAGTGATTCTGTATTCTTTTCCCTCATTGTCACCTATTGAAGGTAGCATCCTTTTAAATCAATGCTTAAACCCCAAAGAGTCTTGAAACATGACTGGGGATTATATGCCAAACCAGAATCTCTCTCAGAAGGAAGAGTTACCCTCCAGAAAGAAAAAAAAAACTTGCTCCTTACTTCCACCTAGTGGAGGTGAAATCCTTTCAAATCAGTGAGCCTTAAAACATGACTGGGGATTATATGCTAAACCAGAATCTTTCCCAGAAGGAAGAGTTACCTTGCAGAAAAAAACACTTGCTTCTTACTGCCATTTAGTGGAGGTGACATCCTTTTGAGTCAGTGAGCCTTAAAACATGACTGGGGATTATATGCCAAACCAGAATCTGTCCCAAAAGAAAGAGTTTGACTTGAAAGTATACGATATACGCCCGCACAGTGCACACTACGTATGAGCCTACGGCCGGATCGTATACGGCTCTGTGAAAAATGAACAAGACCATTGTTTGCGGCCGGAACTGTTCCAACTCACGGCCGTGGATTTCCATGCGGTCCCGTACGGAGTACTTATTTCAGCCAAATTGAACTTGATTTTTAGATTAAAAATGTTCTGTGTGTTTTATTGGGCTGGGCGAAGATTTCCAAGTAAATGACCTGCTTCAGATCGCTTCGAAGCTAGGGAAGCATAACTCTACTACGGGCGTATGGTCGCGGTTCGCCCGCATGTTCGCAATCCGCCCGCATGTCTATTTTTCCCACGGCCGTAGTTTCAGACGCACATTTCCAGCCGCATACGAACTACGGCCGGACATATACGTAGTGAGAACATAGCCTAAAGGTGGATATTTATTGTAATGTCCTGTTTTACATGTAGGATCCTCAACTACTCCCCTGACCTGGACCCTGAAGTGATCGTTGATGCTTTTGCTCGTGCCTTCAAAGTCTGGAGTGACGTAACGCCGCTCACATTTACCCGAATCTTCAATGGAGAACCTGACATCAATATCTTGTTTGGATCTGATAGTAAGTGAATTGTCGCCCCCGTACCTGATACCGCATGCTAATAACCAAACTCATAAGCAAAGTAAGAACAGTCAATAGGGTCCTATTAGACGGGCTCATGGTGGCCTGATCAATGATGTAAACAAGCGCAGGTCTGTTAGATCGCCGCTTGTTTACTGGGCCTATTACATGGCTCAATGATTGTTTAGCAAGGGCTGCATGGACAATGTTAGGGCCCTTGCCCTAAACTGTTATACATTACCTGTCCACGCTCCTGGTCTTCTCCTGCCCCCTGCTTTTTTCCTGGAGCTGATGCTGTAACTTTGAATTGACTTTGAGATGTCAGAGGTTATCAGTGCAGTGAAACAGAGATCTCTGTCTTCTGCTTGTTAACCCTTTTTTTGTGTTGCAGCATGTAAGTAAGCATTGGGTCACTTACACACTGCAGTACATAAGGGGTTAAGCAGAAGGACACACGCTCTTACCTTCTCCCCCAGGCCCCCCTCCTGCATGGGCCCCATAGCAACTGCCTACCCTGCCTCTATGGTAGCTACGCCATTGTTCCTGGGTGCTGAGGATTTACCAGCAATGCAATCTGCTATGATCGGGGTGTTAAGATCTAGTAATAGATATAGTAGAGCCTAGCTACAAGTACTATAATTAACAAAGCATCATACATTCATGACACCATGGCTTATAAATGAATATCTGTTTTGTAGATCACGGGGATCCCTATCCTTTTGATGGGAAGGACGGTCTTTTAGCTCATGCTTACCCACCCGGGGAAGGTGTGCAAGGGGACGCTCACTTCGATGAGGATGAGAACTGGACTCTTGGAACTGGAGTAGGTGAGTGTGTGCACCAGAATCCGTTAATCGTATCAATAGGTTGTGCCATAAGTCAATAAACATCAACCCTTCATACATATATACTATCTAGTGTTACGTTAGAGTTAATTATAGCTAATGATGCCTAAAATAGGCCATGATTTGGTAACTATATTTGCGGTTTTCTATGATACTTAACAAGAAACAGAATAAAGATGGTAAGAGCTATTTGGCTAGAAGGCAGATTCCAATTAGCACAGTTCGTTAGCCGAAATAATTACTTTCTTTATAAATGGATATCAGCTATTTACTTTTTTGGAAAGTTTTCACTATAAAATAAATGACAAAGCTCGACTGTCATCAGTAACACACTGTAAGTAACTGTTCACCTTTGTAGACTATGTTAAGTTTCCTTAATTTTTTATAATAAGCTCATTTATGAAGACCATTTAGGGTTTCCATCACTTTTCAGTGAGGTCACCTGGATTTACTATATTGAGTAGCTCTATTCTTCATTACTCTCACTGTTGACCAGGTTAGACTTCCTATCCTTTTTAGTGAGCTTACCTTGGTCACCATGTTAGGTTTCCTTTACGTTTAGTGAGTTCCCCATTGTAGACCTGGTTAGGTTTCCTTTACGTTTAGTGAGTTCCCCATTGTAGACCTGGTTAGGTTTCCTTTACGTTTAGTGAGTTCCCCATTGTAGACCTGGTTAGGTTTCCTTTACGTTTAGTGAGTTCCCCATTGTAGACCTGGTTAGGTTTCCTTTACGTTTAGTGAGTTCCCCATTGTAGATCTGGTTAGGTCTTCTTTACGTTTAATGAGTTCCCCATTGTAGACCTGGTTAGGTTTCCTTTACTTTTAGTGAGTTCCCCATTGTAGACCTGGTTATGTTTCCTTTACTTTTAGTGAGCTCACCATTGTACACCATGTTAGGTTTCTATTACTTTTAGGGAGCTCACCATTGTACACCATGTTAGGTGAGCTCACTAAAAAGTAAAGGACACCTAACCAGGTCTACAGTGGAGAACTCACTAAAAAGTAAAGGAAACCTAACATGGTGTACAGAGGTGAGCTCACTAAGAAGGAAAGGAAACCTAACATGGTGTACAGAGGTGAGCTCACTAAGAAGGAAAGGAAACCTAACATGGTGTACAGAGGTGAGCTCACTAAGAAGGAAAGGAAACCTAACATGGTGTACAGAGGTGAGCTCACTAAAAAGGAAAGGAAACCTAACATCAAAGAATTTGTACACCGTGTTAGGTTTCCTTGACTTTTCAGTCAACTCATCCTCATAGACCAGGTTAACTTTTCTTTACTTTTTATTGAGCTCATCTTCATAGACCAGGTTAGGCTTTCTTTACTTTTTAGCGAGCTCATCTTCATAGACTAAGTTAGGATTTCTTTACTTTTTAGTCTCTAGACCATGTTAGTCTTTCTTGACTAACTTCATCTTTGTAGACCAGGTTAACATTTCTTTACTTTTTTGAGCGTACCTTTGTACACCATGTTAGGCTTCCTTATCTTTTTAGTGAGCTTTCCATTGTAGACCATTGTGGGGGACTTTACATTTCAGTTAAGTTACCTTTGTACACTTTGTTAGGCTTCCTTTACTTTTTAGTGAGCTTACCTTTGGAGACCATGTTAGGCTTTGTTTACTTTTTAGCAAACATAAAGAGGTTGTCCAGAAAAAAGAAATACTTGGCCAGGCTACCAGGGCTGCAGGGGACATGTCAGTAATGTATACTTACCTGTCCTGTTCCCTCGCCGCACCACTTCCAACATCTCCAAAGATGACGTAGCTTTCTCACCAGAAATGGTGGCTCAGCATACACTCTATACTGAGCAGCCATTTCCTATGGGAGAGCAATGTCATCAGATGTTCTGAAAACACAAACCTTGGATCTGGCAGCGCCAAGGGAGCAGAACAGGTAAGTATACATTAATGACATGTCCTCCCCAGCCCCAGCAGCCTGTATTATTTTTTCCCAGACAACCTCTCTAACTTTCTTTGAAGTTAACTGATCTTACAGATAATGTTAAGTTCCGACTCTTTTTACTATTCACTCCCATGAAAATATTTTTCAATAATTTCTCATTTTCTTTCTTCCAGTGGTGAAGACTCGATTTGGAAATGCCGATGGTGCTCTGTGCCATTTCCCATTTGTGTTTGATGGCCAGACATATAACTCTTGCATAAGTGCTGGACGGTCTGATGGACACATCTGGTGTAGCACAACCGCCAACTTTGATGAGGACAAAAAATATGGCTTCTGCCCTAGCGAGTGTGAGTACAATCACTATACAGAGATACAGTAAGACAGAGTGCCTTATAAATAAACCTTTTCCATGGTGTATTCAGCAATACTTGCCCATAGTCAGCATAGTAAATAAAACATCATAAATTCCACGCTTGCTCAGGAATTGGGAACGATTAGATATAATGCTGTAAGATGCCTTTAAATAATGAATCAGGTTGGTTTCAAGTTTAATAGCCTTTTGTCATTTGTTGAAACATAGCGCCTAACCTGATATATATTTTATTCAACACTGGTTTATACTTACGACCCTCTTTCCTGTTTGATTTTTGTGATCTAAAATTAGCCATGGCTGCCATGATTTCTTATCCAATACCGTCATGTAATTGTGACATGTGAGTGTTAACATGGTTTACCGGAGCTTAAATGGTCACCGTTGCCTCAAACAACTTTCCTCCTTCGCATAACATTAAAGACTAAAAATATTGGCCACTGGGTGTCTCACTTCCCTGCGAACTGCTGTCCACTACCTGTTGTTAAGGAAATTCTGTCTCTAGCAGCAGAGAAAGCAAGACAGAACACTGCAAGTGGGATGGAGAATAGCTTGTACTATGTGCAGGAGACAGGAAAAGTCTAGATTGTCTGCATACAATTTGACCCTGTCTGCTTTTTGTAGAAGGTCTACACTGTACCTAAAAGGAAAATCAAAGCTTTCCTCTCTGATTATTTTGTCCTTGTGTAAATCCTTGTGCACTTACTATGTACAAAGTGCTGTCTGCTGTTTGTTTAATCCCCTCTTCTTCTTCATTTAACTTTTATTAATTGTCAATATGATCATCAGCTGATGACAAGGACTACTTTTGTGATGTAACCCTTTCCTTGCTGTGATGGTGTTTTCCTTTCTGCTCATATACCACTTGCAAAAAGCAGTGCATCAATGTCCTTCACATTCATGTTATAGTAGTGTTCTAAACAGTGCATCCTCCAGCACTATATCATGACATAGAGAGGATTAGGTGCTGTCTCGTTATTGGCCAGAGAAGTAAGGGAATGGAAGTCCATGTGTGAGTACTGCTGGCAAACATCCCAGCCCTGGACCCATTCCCAGAATAGAGAGAATAAGCTCTGAACCATGGAGAAGTCTTTTATGGGCTCAATAACAACAATTCAAAAATACCATTCCCAGAATAGAGAGAATACGCTCTGAACCATGGAGAAGTCTTTTATGGGCTCAATAACAACAGAGTCCAAAAATTCAATACTCTAGTACTGGTGAACATGGTGATGATGGCTAAAGGTTTAATTTTATTCCTCTCTTGTGTTTGTTCCACAGTGCTTTACACCTATGGTGGCAATGGAGATGACCAGCCATGTGTATTCCCTTTTATTTTTGATGGCCAGTCCTATTCTTCCTGTACCAAAGAGGGCCGTTCAGATGGATATCGCTGGTGTAGTACCACAGCCAACTATGATAAAGATGGCAAATATGGATTCTGCCCCAACAGAGGTAAGTGCTTCTGTGAGCGTTTTATAGTATATATGGCTTCACTAGGGTGAGCTTCGTAAACTCCTATAAAATGATGGCTGTGCTATGTGGGATAGACAAGGATCTGATTTAAAAAAAAATTCGGAGATCTCGATGGAGCAGCACTGACTAGGTACATTTTCATGCAGATACTGCTGTGACCGGTGGAAATTCTCAAGGTGACCCTTGTGTGTTCCCCTTCACCTTCCTGGGCAAGACATATCGCCAATGTACAAGTGATGGGCGAGAAGACAAGAAGTTATGGTGTGCAACCACCTCCAGCTATGACCAGGACAAGCAATGGGGATTCTGCTCAGATCAAGGTACCAACCATTATATAATCTGTATCCCTTTTAGTCTCTACCAACAAACATATTCCCTGTTCTGGATTGCCATAATCTATACATGTAGAGATGTACATAACAAGGTTCTCAGTCCCTCCACAATGTTGGTTCTAACAATGACCTTGTATTGCTTGAAGCACAGGGATCATCACCAGCCAATAGAAAAATATGCACACTTAGGTGATACCTTACCTCTCCCCGCTCCTGGCCTGTGGTTGGCTGAGCAGCCTGTCAGCTGACAGACCGCTCAGACGCTGCGGCCGACAGGATTGGGAAGTTATGGAGCACAGGAGAGAAGACTGTGAGCGGGGAGAAGTACTGTAAGGTATCAGATGTTTGGGCAAGGGCTGCATGGACATCGCTAACAATGTCCATGCAGCCTTACTGCCCGATTATCAGGCCGTCTTATAGGTCCAGTAAACGAGCGCCGATCTAGCAGATCAGTGCTCGTTTACTAAAATCATCGGGCTGTATCTCCATATCTCCATCACACATCTGTTCTTTTCCACAGGTTACAGTCTCTTTTTGGTGGCAGCTCACGAGTTCGGCCATGCCTTAGGACTGGAGCACAGCAGCGTCCAAGACGCCCTCATGTACCCCATGTACAAATACGTGAAAGACTTCGAGCTCCATTCGGATGACGTAGAAGGGATACAGTATCTCTACGGTATGGACGTCTATATCGCGAAATTAACATTTAGGTGCCATGCTTCTTTTGGTATTCGCTACCGTTCAAGTGAAAGCCGATCGACTCGCTCCTTATGATAATTAAAAGCAGCCAGATCTGCTTCTCTCCTCATACGTAAATCATTTTCGATGGCAACTGTGCTGTTGCCGGGCAACCTGTAAATGTGGATTGATTGTGAACGGAACAGCGATGACTGGCACTTTGTTGTAATGGTGAGAGAGATGGAGGAATTAGGGTTATTACTTGGAGACTCTTGATTACATATGCACAAGCCGAGCGCCGCTGCTATATAAAGCACACACCGCCTATAACGGACGTAATGAATAAGAAAGTCACCGTGCAGGGTACCGAGAGAGGTTTCCGGGATTTATATGGAATATTGGATGTGCATTTGTTAATTTGTTAATGTACTAATTAAAAAAAAAGCACAATAGATAAAAGAGCCAATGTGTTCTTTACTGTCATCATCTATACTTGGATGATATATGGCGACCCAGGAGGACGAGTCACAGTGATTAATTACCAGGCAGATTGCGGGGAGCTGGCGACAGCTGGAACTGCTCGATTAATTCTTCTCTACGTTTTTAGGAGCTGGATCTGGTCCAAAACCCACTCCACCAAAACCCACCAAGAATCCAAGACCTGAAACCACTCCTTCACCTCCTATCAGCACCACTACCACCACCACCACAACCGAAAGTGCAGACCCTGATGTTCCTGTTGATCCTACAGAAAACCCATGTAAAGTGAAAGTTTTTGACGCCATTGCCGAAATTCAAGGAGAGCTTCATTTCTTTAAGGATGGGTAAGAGGAACGCAATTTAGGTTGCATGTTAGAGCTAAGTGGCCACCATTGGCAAATAATGGACATCTTTTTGATGGCTGTTGGCAATGATGGCTGTAAAATCCCAACGTGATCATGATCGATATAGATGGCCATTGTCTATAGACAATCATTGTAGATGGCCATCGGCAAATAATGGACAACTTTTTGATGTCCGTTGGCAATGATGGCCATAAAATCCCAATGTGTTCATGATCATTATAGACGATCGTTATAGATTCGGCAAATAATGGCCACAAAGTCCCATTGTTTGAAGGGGTATTCTAAACTCAAAGAGTTATCTGCTTGGTCCAAGAGCTTGCACTCTCCCTAATCACGAGAACATTGGAATACACTGTATGTCCACTGCCGATTCTCCACTGGGGCTTCCCAACATTTACAGAAGAATGGGATAACTTTTTGAGTTGGGTTATCCAGAATTCGAATAAGCACAGATACTTTCTTGCAAAAACAGCACCACCCTTGTCCTCAGGTTGTGTGTGGTATTACAAATCAGCTCCATTCACTTCAAAGGAACTGAGCTGAAAAATTACAACCAACCTGGACAGGGGTGGTGCTGTTTCTGGAAGAAAGCGGCCATGTTGTTCTAAGCCTAAAGAGCAAATGACTTTCTCATACAAATTGTATCATATTTAGTGTTGACAAGATCCTTCTACTTCTGTTACAGAGTGTACTGGAAATTACCTGCGAGAGGTCCTCCTAAGTCATCCACCCCCATAACAGACACCTGGCCAGATCTGCCATCCAACATTGACACTGTCTTCCAGGACCCTAAAAGCAAGAAGATCTTCTTTTTCTCAGGTAGGAGACTAAACAAGACTAAATGACACTAGACTAAACAAGACTAAACACCAGAATGTGTTAGAGTATATGAGAGACTTACATTTAAGGGGTACTCCAGAAAAAAATTAAAGTTTTCAAAAAGTCTCATGTCCTGCAGGAAGTGGTGTATTCTTTCCAGTCTGACACAGTGCTCTCTGCTACCAGAATTAGCGCCACACCTGTCTAAAGGTTGCATGTGGTACTGCATCTCAGCCACATAAGTTTCAATGCAGTTGGGCTGCAATACCAGATACAACCTGTAGACAGTTGTGTCACTGTTTCTTATTCTATATACTATGGAACAAACTTATTCCAGTGACTTGTCTACTGGCATGAAAGCTGATCAGGTGAAGCTGTATAAGATGTAGAAGTCAACCACTTCCTAGAGTCCTAGTCATTGTTAAAGCATTACTGTCACTTTAGAAAAAATTTAAAAAATTTTCATCGGTCAGGATCTGAAGAAGAAGCGTGAATTTCTCCGATAAAGTTGAGTTTGATAAGGCCCCTTTAATGCACTGTGTCCCATAACATGACAATATCATGTCTCTGGCAGGTCGCAAATTCTGGCAGTATACAGGAAGCACAGTTCTGGGACCACGTAGCATCGACAAACTGGGATTCGGCAAGGAAGTGGATAGAATCAGAGGTGCTATCACCCGAGATAACGGGAAGGTCCTGTTATTCAATGGTGAAAAATACTGGAGGTAAGTTTTTGAGAAAAACGTTGCGATAAAACCATTAAAAAACATGTCGCTAAAAGAGATAACGTTTGGAGAAAAAGGTTGCGATAAAACCATTAAAAAAAGTGTTGTTAAAAGAGATATAAATAGTAATTTTGCTTTTCCTATTAATAGACTTGATGTGAAGTCACAAACTGTGGATAAAGGATATCCCCGAAACACGGATGAAGACTTTGCCGGGGTTCCTACTGATTCCCATGATATCTTCGTATATCAAGGTAACGATAAAGCTTCTCGTCTTCTCGTGGTCATAATCTGCAATTCCACACGTTTATACGAAATATAACATATGTTCATCCCCGTCACGCTTATGTGTTAGGACAATCACGCCAACTCACAAGTCTACTTCTTCTTGCAGGTAAATACTACTTCTGCCAAGATTTCTTCTTCTGGCGTATGACGTGGCGCAAGCAAGTCGAAAAAGTCGGATACGTGAAATACGACCTTCTGCGATGTCCGGAAAATTAAAGCCGTAGCATGGATGTCGAGAGATGGGCGGCCAGTTAGGAACTGGCTAAGGTGGCGTAGAACGGGAAGGCTTTGTTTTCATATATGTGAACCGGAAAAGCTGCCCCTTCTTGGTGGCAGATGTGCGCTTACAAGAGAACTGTAAATGTTCAGGCACTGTAAACATGGTCTCCATGTTTAATCCCCCTTAGGGAAGCGTGCGTGTGTGTGTGCGAGCGTGTGTGTGTGTGCGTCTATGTCTGCCTGGCGCAGGCTTTCGGAGAGCTGTGTGACAGATGAGGAGTTGTGGCACTAGTGAAATGAGACAAGGTGACCTTTCAGAGATTTCTATAATATATTGTTTTCTTTTCTAATAAATACTGTTCCTTCTTGACCTGTGCATCTGTGGTTTTTTTTTTTTTGGGATATTAAATGACAACAAAATCTTCTAGATAACATTAGAAACCGTTATAAAGGGGTTGTCCCGATTGTCCCCCTACCATAAGAAAATGGGTTCCAACCCCCAGATCATCAGTGTATAGAGGGGATTCAAAAATGGTCATGCTTGCACAATACGGTCGGCTACCCTAAAGAGATTAAAATACAACTTTCCACCCTGTCCAACCAAATATTATTTTTAACCATAAAAACAAACTCAAACTCATTGAGTTGTGATCTACAAAAATCTACTGATGCTTCCCTAAAAGAGGATAAGATGCTAAGGGGGTCCTCTACAGTCTTCGAAGTGATCTGCAAGTTATTTCTCAACATAGTCTACAGTCTTGTACAAATGGCACAAAGACTATATGGATGCTTCAGTGGGTTGTACTTGGGGATCTTTATAGGGTTACTGTAATTTCAAACAACTTCTTTACTTGAGATAGCCTGTGTGATTTAGAGCTTAGTCTAGTGTGGTATGCCCCCTGGTGTGGAGGGTACGGCTGGTCACTTGCCAGACGGTAAAGTGTGACGCCAGTTCTATGGTGGTTGGCCGAGATATAGCCGGACCCAATGATGTGTTGTGACGCCAGTGCCGGTTGGGCACACAGGTATGGTGGCACACCTACTTTTATTTTAGAGGGCCGGATATACCTTCTTCCCCTGTGGTCAGTGACCTGCCGGGCTGTTGCGGGGTCCCTTGGGTTGTAGTCACAATGGTCCAGAGTGGGGTATTGACCCATCCAGACTATTGGCACTGCCACCCACAGAAATGGGAGATGACCCAAGGAGTGTTTGTGTACTGTGTTGGTGAGGGGTGAGGAATCACAGTCTCTTTATCATAAGTAAGAGCTGTTTACTTGAAAACACTGGTGTGCAGCAAATCATACAGCTTTGCCTTGAAATGATGCTTCTCATTCAATAAAGCACTTAATAAGTTAGGATCCAGATCTGTAGTGAGTGGAGAAGGGGTAGTACAGTCGTGTGAACTGAGTTGTGTGCTGAGAGTATAGAGTCAGAGGAGTAGAGAGGAGGATGTCGTGAGAGTCCCAACCCAAATAGTAATGTGCTCTGCCGGGATGTTGGAGGATAAGGTAGAAGAATACTTGGAAAGAAAAAGAGAATACTTGTGCCTGTGTTTTGACCTTTGGGTCTTCGCACCATCTATTGACCTACCAGTGTCGGGGGACCTGTCCTAGTGGGTGACACAAGCCCCAAACCTTGTTACCTGGGACGAGCGGAATGCTAAGGGTTCCCTGCTGACACCTGCGCTGCCAGAAAGAGTTCATAGGCTTCTAGCAACTTTGCTCTATCCGGATCAGTTTTTTAGCTTTCTGCTTTGTGGATACTGTCCTGCACTGACTTGTCCTCTCTAAGGAAGGGTTTAACACTGCATAGTGTCAAGTGGAGTTACTGAAGAAGAAAAGGTTAACTGCATCTGTCTGTGCCTGTTTCTGCACCACACAGTGACCTGACTAGGACTGCCGCCGGGACTGTCCTGTCTTGCTTCCTTACTGCACAGGAACCTGACTAGGACTGCCTCTACACTTCCTCTACCCACATGACTTTCTATCAACAGCGCCTATAAGGTGTGCTGTGTATGTAAAGAGACAAGTGATAGGACAGAAGAAAACACTCTCATTGGTCTACAGATCTATGTGACATACTAATAAACAATAACCCTTACAGTTCTGCAGCTGTTTATCCATTTCCGTGGTGTCGGTTTATTGTGCAGGATTCCAGCGGACAAGAAAATTGCAGTTTGCAGTATCATTTGTCTTCTCACATCCTGCAAAATAATCTTGCAACGGAGTGCCCAAGAGCAGAAGTATGAACCATGACTTATTTGTAAATCACTTTACTAACTATGACTTAAAAAAAAAAAAAAAAACTGCTGCTCCATCTATAGCAACAGAGAGACCAGGACTGAACACAGGAAATGGGGGAGGAGCTTAGCTAGTACTATATGCTAAAAAGGGGAGAGTAAGCCTGGACTATGTACCTGCAATCTGTTATCCTGACTCCTTCAAAAGGTCCACACTGTGCCTGAAAGGTAAATCAAGGATTCCCCTTTGTCTCTGACCACAGATAAACTTCTGGGCAGCTGTCCCTTATGTAAATACTTGTGTTTCTAATACAGTATGTACACAGTGCTGCCTCCTGAATGTAATCTCCGCTTCTTTTAGTCTTCAAGTCTGTCCATCATTATCCTTCCTTGCTGTGATGGACCTGCCACGAACAGAACACCTAAACCAGCATGTGAATTACCATTTTTCAGACACCATACTTGATGATGAAAAGTATATACTATATATACCTAGTGAGTGACCCATGAAATCAGACAATGGCATCTCGCGGTTGGCGTAATCATCCCACAACTTCTTGCGGAGAGGCAAAACATCAAACAGCGATGGGGATGAAAGCATCTTTCTTTTTTGTTATTTCTGTAAGAATAACTGTTAGCTTTCACGAATCTTGAGAATCTAGCGCATAGCGTGTAGGAGTTAGGGAGAGAGATGACTGAGCTGCATTGAAAATCAAAGCGGAGGCTTTTTGATCAGTCTGGATTGGGCATGACATGCATGAAACGGCATCGAGCAACATGTACGAAATGAATGGAAGAAACCATAGGCTGGAATATAATTAGTTATGTGTGGTCCCATTTTATATGCTTACATATAAGACCAGTTTTTATAGGAAGACGCTGAGGCTCTGTCGCCCAAGGGCCCGCAAAAACCTGGAGCCGGTCCTGATGTCGGGTTTGCACCCAGGACAGTAGTTCAGCAACAAGGTAACTATTGAGTAATATACTTCTTGTTTATAGCCAGGTAATATCTATAGCGCCACCTTATGGTTCCCCTAGCTCTTTGCTTCTGCTAGATATTTTAGTTGTGGACTTAGATATGATTTCATGTGCTAAACAATAGACCACTACAATCTTTTCGGTGACCATGGAGCAAAAAGAAATTAGCATAGAATTGCAATGAATGTGTCTCAACATGGGCCACAACCCCAGGCAAATCCAAAAATGAGTTTGATCCAAAAGATGATTAAGGGTGCGTTCACACAGGATCCGCAGCAGATTTGATGGTGCAGATTTGATGCTGTGTTCAGTTATTTAAATGAAATCAGCTGCGGATCCAGTAAGTGTGAACGTACCCTAAAACTGGTGACATCCTCAGTGTTTCAAGTATGCAGTATGCAGTATGTGGCTGGCACCACAAATGGTACAAAAAGGAGTGCTAGTCATCACGACCTAAACACGATACAAAACCACCAACAAAAAGGCTGGAAAAAATTAGACTGCCCCTCTCCTAGATTATAGTAAAAAAGTTAAATTGTTATTTAATCACATAACAACGAGGGACAGACATTTAAAATCACTTAAAAAAACACACACAATACATTACTGTTTGCTGGTTCTAATGCAACACAGCAAAAACTGACCGATCATAAGCAAATTCATGGAGTAGGAGCAAAATAATAAATCAAAGCAAAAAATGATACAAAGTCACAAATAATTAAGTGCTTCAAACCTCAAATCAAACAAGAATGGATGCTAAATAAATGTATTAGAAGTATAATACAGAACCACCATAAAAAATGCAAAGAATAGACCTGCTGCCACTCACGATACGGTCAGACCAGAACACACCACGCGTTCCGTCACCAGGACTTTGTCAAGGGTGAACGTTGCGTCCTTCTTCACTTCTACGGCGCCATTACTGCCTGGTCACATGTTTCATCATGTGATCTCAAACTACTACGTGTAGTGATGACGCATGTTTGAGAAGATTATTTTGTGTATAGTATTTGTATCAGCTTGACACAACTATCTTGTGTCCACAGTAAGGCTATGTTCACACTACGTAAGAGACCGGCCGTTCCGTGACCCCGGCTGGGTCACAGAACGGCCGGTCTCTGGCCGGATCATCTCAGCCGGTACTTAAGTACTGGCTGGGTGATCTTTCCAGCAGCAGAACTCCGATGCGGGCGCATCAGCGCGCGCCCGCATCAGAGCTTCCCATAGCGCACAGTGAAGCTTCACTGTGTGAACTGACAGGTCTTTCTGCGGCCGGGATCCCATAAAGAAACAGGCATTGTTCCACCGCACCAAAAGTTCGGCCGTTGTTGCCATTCACAACAACGGCCGTTCTTTTACGTAGTGTGAACATAGCCTAAGGCTGCATTAACACGTCCCGTATAATTGTCCGTGGTCGCGGGGAGTAGGTAGTTGTCAGATGCGATGACAGGAGTGCACATTATGCGCTTCTATAATTTCTGCTGCCAGGCTGCGGGGGGCTACACTGCTAGGGGATTCGTGTTGCGATCTTTCTCCGGTCATCATGGCACGAATCATGTCAATGAGGCCTAACAGGGAAAAATGAAGACAGGCTGCAGCTGTATTGCATACATGCACAGTATAGTACTATAGTTCAAGTGGCTTGTAATGAGACTCCATCTCCTCTGCCCGAGGCATCATGGGAAATGTATGCAGCAATAGAAAACCACATCAGAGGGGAAATAGAAATCAAGATGGCAGAAAACCCAAGCATTAACTATATATAGACAACAAAACAAAAGTATGTTCGGATATTTAGTAGGATATTTTTCCTGGATTTCTTATACAGAAAATATTGTAGGGAAATATTCATGGTTGTTTACCGGCAAGATGAAAGTCCATTGGGCAAATGCAAGCACTAGCTATCCTCACACCTATAGAAGTCACTGGCACAGTGGTGCAGTCATAAGGGAGGGAAGGTGCATTATGTATCCATGTAATGTCGGCTGCCTTTCCATTGAGCGCCGCAGTTCTCCTCGAAACAAAATGAAAGCAGCGTGCTGTCTGATTAAAGTCTCCGTCCCCCAGTGGCTTATGATGCTTAATGAAGTACAACGTATACAATACACATTATACACAGAGAACACCTGCTATAACACACTCATGACTGTAGAAGCAGAGGTTTTACACATATCCTCTGACAACAGACAAAGAGGGATATTTCATAAGGGGATTGGTTCATTATCGTACGGAAACATATATGGGGGAAACGGGAAAGAGAGCGCGAACGATAGCATGGTTCCTCGATAGGCTGAGTACTCCCGTTCTCAGTAACAAATCGGCAAAACTATGGTAGATGACGGCTGCCCTGGACCTCAAAGAATGGTGGCCTGTAATAACTGTATCATAGTTCAGTGGGTGACATCATATATGGGGAGGAATGACATCACTGGGAGCTGTGTTTATAGTTTTTGCATTGGGGCCTAGCGAGAGCTTGAAGCCCTGCTATATCCTAAGGCTGCAATTGGACTAACTCATATATGTCAGGTGTAAAGACTCAGAAGGAGCCAGAAGGAAGGGGTGGAAGGGGCCATTCACTAACATAACATACATTACAAAGTTGTATAACTTTGTAATGTGTGTTATTAAGTGAATAATTGTTTTAAAGCACATTTACAATGCCGACTGGACACTTTTTGGCACACAAATGGAATGGAAAGAAGAGGAAATGATATAGAAGAGAGTTAAAAAAGGGGGTAATAGGGGCAGAGGATAAGAAAGTAGAGAGGAGTATGTAAGTGTTCATACTGGTGGTCTTCCCATAGCCAACATGTAGTGACCATTTACAAAACTAAAGCTTAAAGGGGTTGTTCACAAAAAAAAAAAAAATATATATATATATATATATATATATATATATATATATATATATATATATATATATTTCAAATCAACTGGTGCTAGAGATTGGTAATTTATTTGTATTTAAAAATCTCCAATCTTCTGGTACTTATCAGCTGCTGTATGTCCTGCATGAAGTGATGTATTCTTTCCAGTCTGGAGAACTGTAGAGTTTTTCTATGGGGATTTGCTGCTGCTTTGGATAGTTCCTGAAATGGACAGAGGTGGCAGCAGAGAGCACTGGGTCAGACTGAAAAGAACACACCACTTCCTGCAGGACATACAGCAGCTGATAACTACTGTAAGACTAGATTTTTTTTTATAGAAGTACATTACAAATCTCTGGCACTTACTAAGACCATTTTTTTTTTTTTGGGGGGGGGGGGGGGGGGGTCGAACTACCCATTTAAAAATCAGAAGACTTTCACTTTACACCATGTTTGATAAATCTCCCCCACTGTGTCAGCACCTGAAAGTTTGACAGTACCATCATAGTACCATATAATCAATCTCCATAAGTGACAAGACTTCTTTACAATGAGAATCTGAGTGGAAACAAGTTTAGGGAAGAAGACAGTTGTCCTGCTTCTCCTACTCTTACTACCAAGGCCCAGGGTCCCTCTTGTGCCCTCCTCTCCACCACCATCATAGTTGTGGACACCTTTAGAGCATGTGCTCTGCTCCCTCCCCTTTTTTAAAGGAGTCCTCCAGATCTGCACCATGCCCCTTCAAAGGTGTCCATCTGATTATGTTTCTTGGTTCTGACTCGTGTTTCTGACCATACATTTGCTGCCTGCTCCGACCTACTTCCCTTTACCTGTATTGACCTGTAACTCCACCTGCCCTGACCTTCTGCCTATTACCCATTTTGACCAAACTATCTATATGTCTAAAGGGGAGTGTAAAAGTTCCAACAAGAAAGAGGCCATTGACAACTATGAGGAACCTTAAAGGGGTACTCCACAAGATAGGAAAAAAGTAGGAGATCACAGGGGGGTCCGATCCCTGAACCCCCCCCGGCGATCTCCGTTTTGGACGCCGTTGGCTCTGTTTTGAATAGAGCCCCTGGTCGGCAGGCAACTTGTCGCTATATATTTATTACTATGGAATGACGGAAAGAGCACATCGCTCTTCCAGGTTACTCGGCTCTTTCCATCCTTTTTCCAGGTTACTCGGCTCTTTCCATCCTTTTTCCAGGTTACTCGGCTCTTTCCATCGCTCTTCCAGGTTACTCGGCTCTTTCCATCCCTCCATAGGAATGAATAGAGTCACATGCTGACCCGGGGTTCTATTCATAACAGAGCCGACGGGGTCCGATACAGAGATCGCCAGGGGGTTGAGGGGTTGGACCCCCCATGCAATTTCCTACTTTTCCCCTATCCTGTGGATAGGGGAAAAGTTAATTTTTCCTGGAATACCCCTTTAATTCCTAACCCTTATGGATTTGTCCCAAAATATCCTTTCTTTGGGAACCCCTATAACTTCTCCATTGGTGACAACAAAACTTCTTCACATTGAGAATCTGTGGAACAAGCAAAAACAGTGGACGGCTTCAAAATAGACTTGAATGGAATAAAATAACGTTCATTCCTTATATAAACATCGAGAACTCTCGTTCTTGCCCCCCCCCCCCATCCTCCATTCTCTTGGTTGAACTAGGACATGGAAATTTATCTTTATCCAGCCGCCTATGTAACTATGTAAATTAATAATTATCCTCCTAATTTTATATTCCTTACTTTAGTCACTGTTGAACTTCAATTCCTCACAAAACGCCATATAATATATTCTCGGTGGTTGCTAAAACTGTAATGAATTCCGGTCTAGATTAGCGCCTAAAACCCTCCAGACCGCACCAGTCTCTTACTGACGGGATCCGTGTTTTTTTTTCCCCTCGTTGTCAGTTGATTCTTGTTTTTCAATATTTATTCTCTTTTATTATGGTGGGATATGTTGTCGCTACATAAATATTATTGTTTTCATGTTGGTTTATTTGTACATAGTAAAAGGGCACAGAAGTGACATCTACTGGTTACAAATGGTAGTACCGCCGCTCGGGATCCAAACAATCCCGGGAATGGAGAGATTTTTCGATTCTCTTTGGCTGCACAAAATAACTAACAGGTCTGTTTTGTGCAGCCACTATTCAGTGAACTAAAGTGATGTTCATCTGGCCAATATTGTATTATAGGCCGGTTGAGCATCTTGGACATTGGCTGTTGTTTGACACTATGTGTGAACATGGCCATAAAATGCATTATATTTGAAAAAACACAGCAGTGTTTTTCACACAATGTATTAAACAATGGCTGTTGTTTTGCGTGCCAAACAACGGCCGTCGTTCAATGCATTGTGTGGAAACAATGGCTGTTGTTTGATTGACTTCGGTGCAGTATGAAAAGAATGGCTGTTGTTTTAATGGAAAACAACCGTTGTTCTTTTGAAAAATAGTACGTTGTGTGAACATAGCCTAACGGGGAAATCCAACATTAGTAAAAAATAGCTTTCTTCCAAAAACAGCACAACACTTGTCCTCAGTTTGTGTGTGATATTGCAGCTGAGTTCCTTTGAAGTGTTTGAAGTGAATTGAAAAGGAGTGTGTCAAGAGAGTCCCAACCCAGGGTAGAAGTGTGCTCTGCCGGAACTTTGGAAGAAGTAGAATACTGTAGACTTGAGAGTAGACTTTTACTTGTTTTGACTTCTTGTCTTTACACCACCTGCTGCCCACCAGTGTCGGCCGACCCATCCGAGAGGGTGACACAAGCCCCAGACCCTGTTACCTGGGATGAGAAGAATGGCCAAGGTTCCCTGGTGACACCCGCGCTGCGAGATAGAGTACGTAGGCTTTTAGCAACTTTGCTCTATCTGGATCAGGTCCTCTTGTTATCAGGATACTGTCCTGCTCTTTTAGACTGATTCTCGGCGTCGGTTGGGGTTTCTCTGACTTGTCCTCTCCCTGGAGTAGCTTAACACGGCATAGTGTGTAGAAGTGCTGCTTTCAAAAACTGGTGACTAAGTCTCCCATTTAAGTCTGCTCTGCTAAGCCACTAGACTAAGAACTTGCTAGAGTCTAGCTCTGGAGTGGGGACCTGGCTTTGCCAGGGCCCAGATGGATCACGATAGGGACTAACTTGTCTTGATTCCTCTCTGTTCAGAAACGTGGCTAAGACTGACTAGTGTGGGCGTGTGCTTCCTCTTTCCATGTAACAACCTCCTACCGGTGATGCAACAATCCCTGTGAGTAGTGGAGAAGAGAAGCATAGAAAAAAGGAGCTCAGACACAGGTAGAGAGAAGAGAAGGTCGTCATTGGTGCACAGATCACAATACACAATAACCCTTTGGTTACCTACAACTGTGCAAAGCATAAGTACTGTTACATAAAATAGTCACATCTTGTGGCAAAACTTAGGTACTGCTTCATCACCACAGTTTAGAGTACAGACTTTTGCGAAGGGTGTAACCATAAGCAACACCCGTGGTGGGACACCACACATCCACAGACAGCTCTTTCCCTGAATACCTTGCTAAGGTATTTCGCAAGTCCTGTTATTTTTTTATGACTGTGGCTTGTTGGAAGGTTATTTCCGGACTCCCGGTAGAAGGGCTGGCTTCCCAGTAAAAGGGCTGGCTAGCTCACTGACATTGAGTGATGGTGTCTCCTGCATTGGTTGGGTAAATGGCTGATTTTAGACACTTTAACAAACCACAGTCTGTACATTACATGCTAACAATGGCTGACAGCAGACTTATATTTGCCGAAAAATGTGATCGGCCAAGCTGGATTTTTTCACTTGCAAAAATTTTTTGTCTACCAGTTGTACTGTATAAATGGACTACCCCCAAATAGGGAGGATGCTTAGGGATCAGATGGCTATAAGGGTGATGTGTTTAAGCTATGGATTGAGGGGAAAGGGCTACAGTACAGAAGCTGTAGATACCTGGTGATGGGGAAACTGGGGGAAGAATGGAGGGAGAGGATTAAAGAAATAATAGGAAGAAATTAAGATGTATGTAATATACAGTGGTGCCTTGGATTATGAGCATAATTCGTTCCGGGACCGTGCTTGTAATCCAAATCCACTCTTAAACCAAAGCAAATTTTCCCATAAGAAATCACTGATATGCAGACAATTGGTTCCACACCCCAAAAATAATGTTTTTTTTGTTTTGTAGAACAGATGAAACAAACAATGAGAAACAGCTGAATATGGGATATTATAAGTTACAGTACAGTATAGCAATCAGCATGTGAAGTATAATGTATAGTAAGTGCATAAGCCTGATAACACAGCAGCAGTTTGTAGATACAGGATGGAACTGCAGATAGGGTAGTACAGTAGCGTATTACAACAGGCTAGAATAGAGAAGCAGGGCTGCTGTCACAGGTCCGTGTGGTCACATGACAGCAATAGGGAAGAGGGGGGGGGGGGGGGGTTCAGCATGGTCCAATCAGGAAGTGAGAATCACAGAGCTGTGCAGGAGGACAGTGACAGAAACTTTTCTATACAGCAGTGTGACTGGCTAAGTGTAAGTGCAGGCACATTATAGCAGCATTGTGTATAGCTGAGTGTAAGTGCAGGCACATTATAGCAGCAGTGTGTATAGCTGAGTGTGTGTCCAAGCACATTATAGCAGCAGTGTGTATAGCTGAGTGTGTGTCCAAGCACATTATAGCAGCAGTGTGTATAGCTTAGTGTAAGTGCAGGCACATTATAGCAGGAATTGAGAGGATGGAAAACACAAGGACTGACAAACTGCAGGAGCATATAGGAATGAGCAGGGCAGATGTCTCCACATACATGCAGCACTCTCTGTCTGGGGAGAGAGGGGTTACAGCTGTGTAGAGATTACCTCCACAGTCCTGTCCCCTGATGTAAGCCCCAGCCTGAAGTGGATCACTATGATTTGGAAGGTGACAGAGACCCCGCTATGCAGACCATGCCCCTCCCTCACTCCCCCTCCCATCCAGTACAGAGAGCTCTTAAACCAAAGCAATGCTCTTAAACCAAGTTGCAATTTTGAAAAACTGTGAGCTCTTCTTGCAAAACGCTCTCAATCCAAGTTACTCTTAAACCGAGGTTACAGTGTATATGGAAAACACATAAAGTGCATGTACTGTATACTAATGCCAGAAACCTCTCTAAAATGATTGAGAAATTACAACGCTGGAGTCCCCGTGGGTGGAATTAATGTGAGGGAGAATGAATAAATTCTAAAGGGGGGAGCAGCAAAAATTGAATAAGGCAAATATTGTAGATAAGGCAGAAAATCATAGAAAAGTAATTATTAAGGATTGCAACTACCTCGATATAAGCTGAGAAACAGAAGACTGCAGGTCCACAAAAGGAGACAATTACATTTTACAACTATAGGTCCCCATACACCTTAGCCAAAAGGGCCATTCACATTGGGTTCAGCTGTCGGTATTGTGAGACAGTGACAGGAATGGTGGTCGGGAATCGCTATTTCTCCCCAAGATACCTGTCATACATGAGCACTAGGTTCCAGGAAGTCCAGGAAGGCTATGTGGAAATCATGGATATAGTCATTGGCTGTATCCATGTTTTTCAGACAACCTTAGAGCTTTATCCAAATTCAGCAGCCCCAGCTAATCAAATGGCGAACAATCGGGTTCGGATGCACTGTGCATGGAGGTCTCTCCTGGCTGTGGAGAGGGTCAGGGCTGCTAAAGCCTCTGCTGGGACTCTGAGCCACACTGGTATTGTACCAACTTATGTTGTTTATGTTGGGTGACTGGTAGCAAGTCACCTGTTTAGCTAGGATTTGCTGTGTTAGTTAGAGCTCAGACGAGCAGGATTTATTTTATTTGTGCCTGTATGTAAGGCTGAATTACTTTTGGTTTCAATAAACAAACAGGGGCATCTCTGTTTCATACAGGTTTTTGTCTCTGTCTCTGACTGCCGTTCCTGCTACAGAGCTAATCTCCCACAGTATAAGATGTATGGGACTCTCCCGACTGACCAACAGATTATGTCAGTGCTGATAGGGGTTGGGAATGATGGAAGATCATTACACGACCCCTTTGTTTTGAGAGATATAAGCATCAGCCAGAGCTCTCTGGCTGTGGCTTAACCCTCTATGATGAATGTTCTTTTGGGCGAGGACGGGAGAGATAAATGACAGCCGAATGAATGTTTGGATGTCACTACTCCACTCAGGACCACCGTGATAACAACCCAAGGGACCCCGTTGCAGCCAGGCAGGTCCCTGACCACAGAGGAACAAGGTGTAACCGGCCCTCTCAAATAAAAGCAGGTGTGCCACCATACCTGTGTGCCCGAACGGCACTGGCGCCATGACATAACACCCTAGGGTCCGGCTACATCTCGGCCAACCAACATAGAGCTGGCGTCACACTGCACCACCTAGCAAGTGACCTGCCGTACCACCTCCATAACAACGCAGGGGTGGCACACCACAGAAGTGGCGTCACGAACAGGATTCAAGCCTTGTTGGTGCCTATTATCACTACCCTAAAGAACTGTGTAATATGTGTGATTTACTGTACCAAGATTGCCCAAAACTGTGTGCTCTTTATTGTCAAAACCATAGCGACCTCTTGTGGCGAAACTTTATCACTACTACATCACCACTTACTTACAATAAGTACAGGCTTTTGCGAGGGGTGTAACCAATAGCAACACCCATGGTTGGACACCACTTTTTGACATGCCTGAAGGAAAGCAATCCAAACAAATTACACTCGTGTAACAAACTTATTTTGTTCTTTTATTGCATATCCAGGTATCCAGATCTTTATCAAGTTTTATCATTGCTTGATAAGGACCGGACAGGTCGAAACGTCGCATTCTCACTGATGTATCTGGATAGGCAAGAGAACCTTGAACTTCATCTCTGGACACTGTCGGATATTGTCTTTCAAGTTCATGTCTCTATTTCTCTTTCAAGTTCATGTCTCTACTACATGTCAAAAGTTTTTACTACATGTCAAAAGTTTTTTCAAATGACAAGGACAGTTTCACCAGTAAACCAGACAGGACATCATAAGTAGAGGTTAAGTGGTCATCTAGGAAATGGTGATGATAAATTAATACGTTTTAAATAAGACCTGTCACCCCAGTTGCCAGGGTGAAGCCCGCCCGACCCCCTGGTGGAGCCCCTTATACTTACCCCTTCCACGAAGTCCCGGTCCCTGACCCCGTCCCCGTCATTCTCTATGGGCGTCGGACTCGTCTATGGTGAGCGTGTGCATGGCTTCCGATGGGGATTTCTCAGAAACGGGACAGGATCCGGGACCGGGACTTTGAGAAAGGGGTAAGTATAAGGGGCTCCACCGGGGGGTCGGGCGGGCTTCACCCAGGCAGCCGGGGTGACAGGTCTCCTTTAATAAGATAAAATTAGATGAGCTACAAAAGCACTTAAACTCAGGAAGGCCATTCTTCAGGAATGACCTTAAAGGGATACTCAGGCAAAAATCATTTTCTTTCAGATCAACTGGTTTCAGAAAGTTCCATAGATTTGTATTTTACTTCTATTTAAAAATCTCAAGTCTTCTAGTACTTATTAGCTGCTGTATGTCCTGCAGGAAGGGGTGTACTCTTTCCAGTCTGACACAGTGCTCTCTGCTGTCCGAGACTGTAACTGTCCAGAGCAGGAGAGGTTTTCTATGGGGATTTGCTACTGCTCTGGACAGTCCCTGACATGGACAGAGGTGGCAGCAGAGAGCACTGTGTCAGACTGGAAAGAATACACCACTTCCCGCAGGACATACAGCAGCTGATAAATACTGGAAGACTTAAGATTTTTTTCAAATAGAAGTAAATAACAAATCTATATAACTTTCTGAAACTAGTTGATTTGAAAGAAAAAGATTTTCGCTGCAGTACCCCTTTAATGTCATAAACTCATACAATATCCTAAAAAGTAAAAACTAAATTGGACATTTTTAAAAGCAACTTAAATAGGTCCCATAAACGATATAAACCTCATGGGAATAAACTCATTAAGATAGAAGAAAACCAATGGAGTTAAATAAAACTGTAAGGGGCACGATAGATGATAAAAAGAAAGCGCTTAAACCAGTGAAGCAAGAAGGTAGCGGCGAGGCATCAAAGAATTATCAAGAAAAAATGAGCTGTGAAAATGACAAATAAAAGCAGCAAAGATTTGAGCTGGAGAGATTAATCGGCAAAGAAAGTAAAAGTAACCTAAAAATGCTTTTCAACTGCGTAATAAGAAACATAAAACAGAGAGTGGTGGCAAATCTGGGTGCAATGATGGAGGAGGATGGGAAAAGGCTAATCTATTACCCTTAGGTGATTCTGGACATACCCGTACGTCCAGGGCCGCCTCACCACGTTCAGAGCGGGGCCGCGCTCTGAACTGCCGCGGTCCTGGGTGCTGCTCGTAGCCCGGGACCGCAGATACCTAATGCAGCCATTCCCTGGTGTCTAGTGGGGAGGATCACTCCTCCGGGACGTTGTCCCGGAGGAGCGATCCACACATCTTACCCCTTCCGGGGTCAGCGCCGTAATGGCGCTGATTCCGGCTCGGCACTCGATTGCTTCCGGCTGCAGCAGCCGGAAGCAATCAATGTGCCGATCTCATGGATCTGTGCTGCATATCTATGCAGCATGGATCTCAATGAGAGATCAGAGTACTTATACTAGAAGTCTCCCAGGGGGAATAACCCTAACCCCAGGGGGAATAACCCTAACCCCAGGGGGGCTTCTAGTATAAGTGTAAAAGTTAAAATAAAAGTGTGGTTATTAGTAAAAAGCCCCCTCCCCTAATAAAAGTCAGAATCACCCCCCTTTTCCCATGTTATAAATAAAAATAAACAAATAAATAAAATAAACATGTTTGCTATCGCCGCGTGCGTAATCGCCCGAACTATTAATTAATCACATTCCTGATCTCGCACGGTAAACGGCGAAAGCGCAAAAATATCCCAAAGTGCAAAATTGCGCATTTTTGGTTGCATCAAATTCAGAAAAATGGTAATAAAAAGCGATCAAAAAGTCGCATATGCGCAATCAAGGTACCGATAGAAAGAACACATCATGGCGCAAAAAAATGACACCTGACACAGCCCCATAGACCAAAGGATAAAAGCGCTATAAGCCTGGGAATGGAGCGATTTTTAGGAACATATATTTGTTAACAATGGTTTGAATTTTTTACAGGCCATCAGATACAAGAAAAGTTATACATGTTACATATCGTTGTAATCGTAACGACTTAAGGGATAACAAGTCAGTTTTATCCCAGGGCGAACGGCGTAAAAACGAAAAAAAAATAAAAAAATAAAAGAAATGCGTTTTTTTTTTCAATTTCACCACACTTTGAATTTTTTTTCTGGTTTTGCAGTGTACTTTATGAAAAAATTCAGCCTGTCATTGCAAAGTACAATTAGTGACGCAAAAAATAAGGGCTCATGTGGGTCTGTAGGTGAAAAAATGCAAATGCTATGGGCTTTTAAACACAAGGAGGAAAAACGAAAACGCAAAAATTTAAATTGGCAGGGTCCTCTAAGGGTTAAAGGGGTACTCCAGTGAAAATCTTTTTTTTTTTCTTTCAAATCAACTGATTTCAGAAATTTGTACAGATGTGTAAATTAGTTCTATTTGAAAATCTCCAATCTTCCCATACTTATCACCTGCTGTATGTCCTGCAGCACAGTGCTCTCTGCTGCCACCTCTGTCCATGACAGTAACTGTCCAGAGCAGTAACAAATCCCCATAGAAAACCTCTCCTGCTCTGGACCGTTACAGTCTCGGACAGAGGTGGCAGCAGAGAGCACTGTGTCAGACTGGAAAGAATACACCACTTCCTGCAGGACATACAGTAGCTGATAAGTACTGGAAGAATGGAGATTCTTAAAAGGATGTAAATTACAAATCTATATAACTGTCTGAAACCAGTTGATTTGAAAGAAATAGATTTTTGCTGAAGTGCCCCTTTAAATTTTTTAGGGCCCTATTACACAGAGCAATAATAAGCCGAATCAGGTCGATTCCGCCGATTATACCTCTGTGTAATAGAGAGAACGATCAGCCGATGACAGGGGCGTAACTAGGATTCATGGGGCCCCATACCAAAAAAGTGTATGGGGCCCCCCAACATATTACCTGTACCAGCGATATGGAGCTGTCCCCCTGCATTTGGCAGCTCTGAGACGCTGTGCCCTGGGGTGGGGGTGGGGGGTTGGTGAGTGGTAGCATGCCGTTTGGAGTCCCTGCTGATTGGGGCAGCTCTGAGTCCAGGGGGTGACCTCCATTATACTGACTACTATACAAGATGCTAGGGAAGCGGGATGACCCCATTATACAGGATACCAGGGAGGCTGACTGACCCCATTATACAGGATACCAGGAAAGCTGAGTGACCCCATTATAAAGGATACCAGGGAGGTTGACTGACCCCATTATACAGGATACCAGGAAAGCTGAGTGACCCCATTATAAAGGATACCAGGGAGGTTGACTGACCCCATTATACAGGATACCAGGGAGACTGACTGACCCCATTATACAGGATGCCAGGGAGACTGACTGACCCCATTATACAGGATACCAGGAAAGCTGAGTGACCCCATTATAAAGGATACCAGGGAGGCTGACTGACCCCATTATACAGGATAACAGGGAAGCTGGTGACCCCATTATACAGGATGCCAGGGAGGCTGAGTGACCCCATTATACAGGATGCCAGGGAGGCTGACTGACCCCATTATACAGGATGCCAGGGAAGCTGAGTGACCCCATCATACAGGATGCAAGGGAAGCTGAGTGACCCCCATTATACAGGATAACAGGGAAGCTGGTGACCCCATTATACAGGATACCAGGGAGACTGACTGACCCCATTATACAGGATGCCAGGGAAGCTGAGTGACCCCATCATACAGGATGCCAGGAAAGCTGAGTGACCCCATCATACAGGATGCAAGGAAAGCTGAGTGACCCCATCATACAGGATGCAAGGGAAGCTGAGTGACCCCCATTATACAGGATGCCAGGGAAGCTGGTGACCCCATTATACAGGATGCCAGGGAAGCTGGTGACCCATATTATACAGGATGCCAGGGAAGCTGAGTGACCCCCTTATACAGGATGCCAGGGAAGCTGGTGACCCCATTATACAGGATGCCAGGGAGGCTGAGCGACCCCCATTATACAGGATGCCAGGGAAGCTGAGCCTGAGTGACCCCCATTATACAGGATGCCAGGGAAGCTGAGCCTGAGTGACCCCCATTATACAGGATGCCAGGGAAGCTGAGCCTGAGTGACCCCCATTATACAGGATGCCAGGGAAGCTGAGCCTGAGTGACCCCCATTATACAGGATGCCAGGGAAGCTGAGCCTTAGTGACCCCCATTATACAGGATGCCAGGGAAGCTCAGCCTGAGTGACCCCCATTATACAGGATGCCAGGGAAGCTGAGTGACCCCATTATACAGGATGCCAGGGAAGCTGAGCCTGAGTGACCCCATTATACAGGATGCCAGGGAAGCTGAGCCTGAGTGACCCCCATTATACAGGATGCCAGGGAGGCTGAGCCTGAGTGTCCCCCATTATACAGGATGCCAGGGAAGCTGAGCCTGAGTGACCCCATTATACAGGATGCCAAGGAAACTGAGCCTGAGTGACCCCCATTATACAGGATGCCAGGGAAGCTGAGCCTGAGTGACCCCATTATACAGGATGCCAGGGAAGCTGGTGACCCCCATTATACAGGATGCCAGGGAAGCTGAGCCTGAGTGACCCCATTATACAGGATGCCAGGGAAGCTGAGCCTGAGAGACCCCATTATACAGGATGCCAGGGAAGCTGAGTGACCCCATTATACAGGATGCCAAGGAAGCTGAGCCTGAGTGACCCCCATTATACAGGATGCCAGGGAAGCTGAGCCTGAGTGACCCCCATTATACAGGATGCCAGGGAAGCTGAGCCTGTGTGACCCCCATTATACAGGATGCCAGGGAGGCTGGTGACCCCATTATACAGGATACCAGGGAAGCTGGTGACCCCCATTATACAGGATGCCAGGGAAGCTGAGCCTGAGTGACCCCATTATACAGGATGCCAGGGAAGCTGAGCCTGAGTGACCCCCATTATACAGGATGCCAGGGAAGCTGAGCCTGAGTGACCCCCATTATACAGGATGCCAGGGAGGCTGGTGACCCCATTATACAGGATACCAGGGAAGCTGGTGACCCCCATTATACAGGATGCCAGGGAAGCTGAGTGACCCCATTATACAGGATGCCAAGGAAGCTGAGCCTGAGTGACCCCCATTATACAGGATGCCAGGGAAGCTGAGCCTGAGTGACCCCCATTATACAGGATGCCAGGGAAGCTGAGCCTGAGTGACCCCCATTATACAGGATGCCAGGGAGGCTGGTGACCCCATTATACAGGATACCAGGGAAGCTGAGTGTCTTCCAGCTGGCAGTGATAGTTACCATCTTCCTGCTGTGTCTCCTCCTCAGGCCATGTTCGATGAGCGAATATCCCACCCGCGGTGGGCGTTGGGGGCGGGGCTTGCCGCGATGGGGGCGGGGCTTAGCGGAACACATCGGGACTGTTCCACTTGTGGAGAGGGGGACACTGGTGCAGGACGCTCTGAGCCTGTGTCAGGGGGAGGTGTAGAGGTGTTTCAGAGGGGATTGCAGACGCTCCCTTCTGCGTCTCTGGCAGGGTACTTAACCATCAGTAGCGTAGCTACCTTGAAGACAGGGGAGACAGGCCAGGCGGGCCCCCTGCAGTGCAGGGCCCCATAGCAACTGCCTTCCCTGCCTTCATGGTAGCTACGCCACTGGCCGATGAAATGATCATGCGCAGCCGACGACTGATGATTGTAATATAAAATAATAAAGTATTTACTTACCTTACCACGTTCTTCGGCCTTCCCCGGTCTCTGCAGCTCTGCCTTCTGTACCCTTCTGGTCCAGTCTCTCCACTGACAGGTCGCTTAGCCAATCACAGGCCGAGACAGGACCCTGGCCAGTGATTTGCTGAGTGGCCTGTCAGTGCATAGACCGTAACAGAAGGCAGAGCTATAGAGATTGGGGAAGGCCTCCGAGGACACCAGGGAACGTGGTAAGGTAACTAAATACTTAGTTATTTTACACTAAAAGCAAGGGCTGCACGGACATCGCTAATGATGTCCGTGCAGCCCTTGCTGCCCAATAGTTGGCCGGTGTAATTGTTCAGTAAACAAGCCCCGATCTAGCAGATTGGCGCTTGTTTACACTTTATGATCGAGCCGAGTAATGGGAGCCTTACTCTCAACTGTATTCACACACAAAATCCAATGGTAGCTGGCAAGGTAAGAGATAACAAATTTTCTATTCATTGTCACCTGCATAAGAGAGTATTCACTTACTGGAAAACATGGTGATGTCACTTCCTGGATAACATGGTGATGTCACTTCCTGAATAACATGGTGATGTCACGACCCGACTCCCAGAGCTGTGCAGGCTGTGGCTGCTGGAGAGGATGATGGCAGGGTCACACTGAGGGACACAGGGCACTGGAGGTGTGGAGACCCCCTGAGGTGTTATGTCGGAGGAGCGGCCGGTCACTTGCTAGATGTTGAGGTGTGACGCCAGATCTATGGTGGTTGGCAAAGATACAGCCGGGCCCAGTGATGTTATGTCGTGATGCCAGTGCCGGTTGGGCACGCCTGCTTTTAGTTTAACAGGCCGGTTGTACCTTATTCCCCTGTGGACAGTGTCCTGCCGGGCTGCTACGGGGTCCCTTGGGATGATATTACGGTGGGCCAGAGTGGTGTAGTGACCCTCCCGGACTATTGGAACTGCCACCCACAGAAAGGAGAAATGTCCCAAGGATGTAGTGTACACTGTGTCGGTGTGAGGTGAAGAATTATTATAAATAATCTTGATTTTACTTGAAAAAGTACTTGTGTGCAGCAAATTATACAGTTTTCCCTTGAGAGCAGAGAGAAGGATGTTGTGAGAGTCCCAACCCAAGTAGTACTTTGCTCTGCTGGGATGTTGAAGGATGAGGTAGAAGAATACTTAGAAGTAGAAGGGAATACTTGTGCCCGTGTATTGACCTTTGGGTCTTTGCACCACCTAATCCCCTACCAGTGTCGGGGAACCCGTCCTAGTGGGTGACACAAGGCTCCAGACCTTGTTACCTGGGATGAGCGGAATGCTGACAACTGCGCTGCGAGATTGAGTTGGTTGAGAGGATTTCTGACTTGTTCTCTCCTGTAGGAGTTTTAACACTGCATAATGAAGCTGTTAGCTGTGTCTTGTCTTGCTTTCTACTCACACAGGAACCTGACTAAGACTGAACTCTTGAGAGTAGGGAGACCTGGCAGAGGGCCAGGGCCCAGAGAGGACCACTGTAGAGAGCTTTCTAGCTTGTGTCCTTCCTCTACAAAGTCCAACACAGAAGACTCATGCACTTCCTCTACCCATGTGACTTCCTTCCTCAGCGTAGCTAAGGTGCGATGTGAGTGGGTGAAGAGCGCAGTAGAAGAAGCAAAGAGAGAGATGATAGGATAGAAAAAGAAAATATTCCCATAGGTTCACAGATCCATGTGACACACAAATAAACATTAATCCTTTCCGTACTTCAGCCGTGCAGCATTTGTGTACATACATCTATAATAGCATCTAGTGGCGAAACTTTATCACTACTCATCACCACTTAAGTACAATAAGTACAGGCTTTTACGAAGGTTGTAACAAATAGCAACCCCCATGGTGGGACACCACAGAGGGACACTGAGCATCCCTATGCCCTCATCCTCTCCAGCAGCCACAGCCCGCACAGTTCTGGGAGTCGGGGCGTGACATCACCATTTTATCCAGGAAATGAAGCCTTGATGCAGTAGTAAGTGCAGGAAAAAAGCACTTTATGTGCATTTCCCGTAATAAGTGTATATTGGTAATTTCAATAACTTTTGGGGGGCAATACAATACTTTAATAAAAATTTCCAACAGACTTCTCCTTTAAACATGCATGTTCACTTATTGTACAAGTATGCCGCCTACAAATTTTACTGACACACGTCACTCATACATGAGACATATGCTGCACACACGTCACTTACACATCAGACATATGCTGCACACACGTCACTTACACATCAGACATATGCTGCACACACGTCACTTACACATAAGACATATGCTGCACACACGTCACTTACACATAAGACATATGCTGCACACACGTCACATAAAACTATATATTTCGTTAGTTTGAGGTTATACTGCGTCCATTTCTCTACATTCCTAATATTACAATATTTTAAATTAATTTTCAAATAGAAAATAAACATATACTTACCTTCCCCACTTCCCTGCTGCCACCGCTGTCACAATGTCCATCCCTGGTGCACCACACTGCTTTGTGTCTGTGTCAGTACAAGGACCTGCTCACTCAGCCAATCAGTGGCCACAGCAGTGTCCCGCCTTAGCCACTCATTGGCTAAGTGTTCAGGTCCTTGTGCTGATATTTTAACACAATCTTCTATTGATCTGTTCATCCTCTATGGGACCTCCTGTAGTCTAATGCCTATATAATCCCTGATCAGTATATAACCTGTGCTGGGATTTGTTTGTATTCAGTTCAGGGAGGAGAAAGTGACCTGTATACTGCGACTAAATGAGGTGGATTTTTTGCCGACTCTTCCAGTGAAGTATGAAACTGCTTTAGCTCCAGGCTTGTAAATAACTATAGAGAATTGCAGAGTGAATCTAATTACCAAATTCCAAGTATTTTTTATTGTATCCATTACAGGCACAAGCAGCGGAGGAGGATTTTTTTTTTTTCCATTATAAAGGGAAGGAGCAGAATTTTACAGAAAGTGCATAAAAATACATTTAAATATAGTGCGGAAAGTATAGACCACGAAATGCAGAGAAAAACCCCAAGGGACCACCTGGTTAAGAAGACCTCCTGTGATTTGGACGTTTTCCATACTATGTCTGTGTGGCCCAGTTGCTGTGTGTGTCAGACAAATTCAAAGGACCCCATACATTCAAAGTGTTCTCATTGTTCCATCACTATATGTGAAAAATTAAAATATAGAATTTATTAAACATGTAAGTCTATGGCTAGGTTCACACCTAGGTCTTTTTGGATGTCCATCATTTTGAGGCCAAATAATGTCCATTATTTTGAAATCACAGACATCATTGCAAAATAATGGACAATATTTGACCTCAAAATAATGGACGTCCAACAAGATGGCCGTCAAACGGCCAAAAAATGATGTTGTGTGAACCTAGTCTAAGGCTATGTTCCCGCAATGTCTTTTTATGAGAAATAACGGCCGTTGTAGTGGAAAAAGATGGTCATGATGGAATTATATATCTGCTAGAATAGATAGAAAAGCAGATGCAGTTGTGTGTATCCAGTTTTTTTAACTTACACAAAAACGTACCTGACCTTATTTTTGTGGACGTTTAAAAAAAACAAAACAAAAAAAACGGATGTGTTTTGATCCTTTTTTTTTTTTATAATGGAAGTCAAAGGAAAAACGGATTAGAACGAATGCACACAAATGCATCTATTTTTCCATCTGTTTTTTGCAAAAAAAAAAAAAAAAAAACGGGTTGCAAAAACGTAGTGTGAACCCGGCCTTAGGGCTTATTGCCATGATCCAGAGGAGGATCACAGCAAGGATCCCCTAGCTGGAGATCGCCCCACCCCCCGCCGCTCGGCATGTTCTCCCCCCCCCCCCCCGGCAGCAGAGATGACAGGAGAGCATGATGTGTGCTTCTGTCATCACATCTACTACTCACCTATTCCCCCGTGCTGACCGGCTATAAATGCTCACTGGAAGTGGCCTGGACTACGCTGCCAGGTGAAGAAGTTGCCTGGACTACGCTGCCAGGTGAAGAAGTGGCCTGGACTAAGTTGCCAGGTGAAGAAGTGGCCTGGACTACGCTGCCAGGTGAAGAAGTTGCCTGGACTACTCTGCCGGAAGAAGAAGTGGCCTGGACGACGCTGCCGGGAGAAAAAGTGGCCTGGACTACGCTGCCGGAAGAAGAAGTGGCCAGGACTACGCTGCCGGGAGTAAAAGTGGGCAGGACTACACTGCCGGGAGAAGAAGTGGCCTGGACTATGCTGCCGAGAGAAGAAGTGGCCTGGACTACGGTGCCAGGAGAAGAAGTGGCCTGGACTTTGCTGCCAGGAGAACTGGCCTGGACTACGCTTCCGGGAGAAGAAGTGGCCTGGACTACGCTACCGCGAGAAGAAGTGGCCTGGACTACACTGCCGGGAGAAGAAGTGGCCTTGACTACGCTGCTGGGAGAAGAAGTGTCCTGGATTACGCTGCCGGGAGAAGAAGTGGCCTGGACTATGCTGCCGCGAGAAGAAGTGGCCTGGACTATGCTGCCGGGAGAAGAAGTGGCCTGGACTACGCTGCCGGGAGAAGTGGCCTGGACTTTGCTGCTGGGAGAAGAAGTGGCCTGGATTATGCTGCCGGGAGATGAAGTGGTCTGGACTACGCTGCCGGGAGAAGAAGTGGCCTGGATTATGCTGCCGGGAGAAGAAGTGGCCTGGACTACGCTGCCGGGAGAAGAAGTGGCCTGGACTCCGCTACCGGAAGAAGAAGTGGCCTGGACTTTGCTGCCAGGAGAAGAAGTGGCCTGGACTACGCTGCGGGGAGAAGAAGTGGCCTGGACTACGCTGCCGGGAGAAGAAGTGGCCTGGACTACGCTGCCCGGAGAAGAAGTGGCCTGGACTACGCTGCCGGGAGAAGAAGTGGTCTGGACTACGCTGCGGGGAGAAGAAGTGGCCTGGACTACGCTGCCGGGAGAAGAAGTGGCCTGGACTACGCTGCCTGGAGAAGAAGTGGCCTGGACTACGCTGCGGGGAGAAGAAGTGGCCTGGACTACGCTGTCGGGAGAAGAAGTGGCCTGGACTACGCTGCCTGGAGAAGAAGTGGCCTGGACTACGCTGCCGGGAGAAGAAGTGGTCTGGACTACGCTGCGGGGAGAAGAAGTGGCCTGGACTACGCTGCCGGGAGAAGAAGTGGCCTGGACTACGCTGCCGGGAGAAGAAGGTAGCATAGTCCAGGCCACTTACGGTGAACATGTATGCCGCTCAGCACGGGGGAGTAGGTGAGTAGTAGATGCGATGACATCATGCTCTCCTGTCATCTCTGCAGCCGGGCAGCGAGGGGTGATCCGTGCTGCGATCCGCACTAGGACATGTCCTATTTTTTCGCAGTGCGGGTCACGGCATGGATCATGTAAATGGCCACATTCACTTCAATGATACCTAAAACTGTCCGTGGTCGCTAATCTGCGACCACGGACAATTTTACGGGACGTGTGAATGCAGCCTTAATCTAAGATAAGAGCTATTTCATTTGGGCCTGTTCATCCACTAAGGTCCTTTTTTTATCAGTTTACACTGTTATATACATACCAATATATTTATGTAGTTTTACCAAGACTAAACATACACCTTAAATCCATGTCTACAGTAGTAGTTGAGAATAGCGCCATCGGCTATTAACCCTTTTGTTAAGGTTAAATGGGCTTTTCTATTGCATTAAAATTTCTCTTTGAATTAAAATACGGCGCGGGCGAGATTTTCCTGCATCAGTAGTAATAAACATAGCTGACCATTACATCTCCCCGGAGGGTACGAGCTCCACAGCCGGCCCCTTCAGGCATTTTCCCTCTCTCTCCTCTGAGAGCAGCCGCTGTCTATCTCACACTAAAGCATTGGCTGCTGTCTGATACAATCTCATAAGAAGTCCCATCGTTCTAGGCCGACAGGCATTACACCTTATTTATCTCCACTCTATTCCTTAAGACGTCTAATTGAAGGCTTTGAGGGCAGAGGTGAGAAAACCCATAGACCTCAGTAGGATGGTGAGTGCCCGGGAGGCAAAGAAGAGGTTTATAGGCATTTTATGACTCCTCCAAATGACTCTACTGACTAGTTTTGTAAAAGTATATTGTCTTCTAATTTCATTAGTGGGACTTTATTGCGACCAAATCACCCAACTATCTGCAGCGTTCGTTTCCCTTAGGCTGTATACACATTACAGTTTGCCAACACATTGCATGTATACTTTGGCATCCTATCAAAATGTGATTCAGATGTATATGTGCATGGATCTTATTGACTTTAATCGCCTAAAGGTAGTCCGCTAAGGCATTTGTTGTCTGGGAAACAAAAAAGAATATTATACTGTATAATAAAAAAAAAACTGTATACTGTATAAAAGGTATACTCACCTACCCCACTCCCCTGCATCTGCCATTCTGTCATGTTTGAATCCCTTCTGATTCCTTCTTCCTAGTACTATCCTGCTTCATTCAGTGACCAGCTAAATAGGCAGTTCCCCTGGAGTTGACAAGCAGGGACCAGGAAGGGATGACAGAGGAGAGTGGAACGGAAGACAGAGGCAGCAGCGGGGGGATCAGAGTAGGTGAGTATCACTTCTTACTTCTTTTTTTATTTTAACACCATCTATATATATATATATATATATATATATATATATATATATATATATCCAGGGAAATTCCATTAAGAAAAATATTAAAAATTTTAATTTAGGATTGCTGGCGTAGTTTCTATTTGTTATACAATGTAGAAAAGCAGTCAAATGTGTCTGATGTGGAAATCCCCTTTAATAATACCTTCTTTAGAGCTATTTGTCAGAATACTTTGGGGAATAACTGAAATAGCAATTCTCTTCTCATGTATACCTTTTATCACAATAGCTTTCTGTACAAGCAGGATCATCGTGAGCCATTAAAAATAAAGGGAATATCTGACGAATATAAAAAAAAGAGAATTTGATTAAACAAAAAAACATTAAAAAAATACAAACATTTACTAAACAAAAAAACAAAAACGTTTATAGAGACCCTTCCAGCCCCTTGGGGTCTCAATCATTGGCCCCAGGACTTGACAGATAAAAAAGAACTGTGTTCCAAAGCTGTTGTTTTCAGCTTTCTGCACCTAGACTGTCAATTATGTCTGTGTGGGTAGAAGGGGGTGCAGTGAGTATGACTGGAAGTGACTGCATCCCCTCTCCTGTGACTAGATAACCAGTCTTGGGGAGCCTGTTTAAAGGTCTTTTTTTTCCCCAGCTCTCTGATACAATGTTGTTCGGATCCGGCACTTGTTTGTGAGGCTCCGAGGACCTGATAGGTTCTTTTTAATGTACCAATACTTAGCTTAGATTTAAGCTACTATTCCAAAAAAAGGCTTTGTGCAAAGCGAATAACTCCCTTTAACATCCAATGTATTCCTGACAAAAGTCCTGTAGAAGGCTATAACCGCCGGAAATAAATATTAGGATAACCCCATTAACGTAAATAGGCACTGTCACCCAAAAAAATTATAAATATATATAAATAAATAAATATATTTTTTAAATTTTTATCGGTCAAAATGTGTTCTGACCGCGACCAATTCAGGAGATTCTTCTGATCAGTCATTCGGTCATAGTCTAAAAACTTTGTGAAATGTAATTAAAAAAAATAAAAAATAAATATATATATATATATATATATATTTTTTTTTTTTTATTATTAACCATACCATGATCGTTCTGCATTTGATTACCAGTGACTGAAGAAGTTAGAAGCAACCGAAGAGTCCTGAAAACATGGATACAGCCTATGGCCTGTGTTCACACATAGTATTTCTGTCAGTCAGGAGCCCCCAAAAAGTACAGGCCTCTCTGTGCAGCAGCCCCAACAAAGTATAGCCCCGCACATAGTATATCCCACCTTTGTAGCCCCCACATAGTATAGCCCCCCTGTGTAACCCCACATGATATGGGCCCCCTGTGTAGCTCCTACTTAGTATAGCCCCCACATAGTATAGCCCCCCTTGTAGTCCCCACATAGTATAGCCCCCACTTATTATAGCCCCCCCTTTTTAGCCCCCACATAGCCCGCCTATGTAGTACGTTCCATGTGTAAAATAAAAAACCTAGAAGGATACTCATCTCTCTCCCCCGGCTCTAGGTGCAGGCATCATGTTCAAGTTCACTGGTCCACGCTTCTCTCCTTCTTGGCTCCTGGGCCAAGCAGGAGAGGAGTGTGCCGGTAACGGTAAGTCTGTGCATTTCCTCCACGGCCCTTCAATGTCAGGAGTGGGGGCAGGGTTAGAAGGTGTAGGTGTCAGTCGGTGTCACTGTGAGCGTTCATTAGGTGCGCTCACAGTGAAAGGGCTCTAGTCAGCACTGCTGGGGCCGAGGGGAGGGGGGGGGGGCAGCAGGACACATGGGGCTGACCCGGGACAGCGGGACATCACCCCAAAACCGGGATCTCTGGCGCTGACATGTCACGACCCGGCTGATGGACTGGCCACTCAGGTAGTCAGTGACTAGGGATGGGATGCTGCTCCAGTCACTGACTGGTTGAGCGACAAGTCGGGACAGGCCTTTTCCCCCTCGAGTCGTGACATCAACAAAATTTGGGGGAAAACGCCTTCCGGCGGGGGTCCCAAGACCAGTCCCACCTCTCACTGCGGGCACGGGGTGAGGTAAGTACCTATTTGTAATCAATTTCCCCCTGCCAGATTTTAAAAAACACAGAACTTCTCCATAACCATAGATTAATCATCCAGCAGAGTTCTTGTCGCCCTGAATACAACACAGTTCTGCCGCGCGCTGGATATAGTTATTCTGTATCTAGAAAGCATCAATCATGCTGTAACCAAGGACCTCAAAAATCAACAACTGGCAATAAAAGTTTATTGCTAAGAATCACACCAGAGATGTAAAAAAAGCGGAGTATTTAGCAAAAGTTGCCGGATGACGCTCATAAACTAAGGTCAGCCGAAGGTGGAGAACCCCTTTGAGATGGTTTCTATTCCTTATACTGTAACACAGATCTAACAGAAAAATATATGAAGTCTGGACGGATATAGATAAATTACCATGTGCCCCAGGTGAGGCCCCAGGCTAAAGCAGACACCTATACTACAGTGCAGAGGGAGAAAAAATACCTGGAATCTAAAGAGTAAATCAGAAAAGCCATTATTATCTGCCGCTGCTTCCATGACTCACATTTGACGTTGTATACCAGTTTACATTGTGGCTATAGTCATACGGTTCTTAAAGGGATTATCCAGCGCTACAAAAACATGGCCACTTTTCCCCCTACAGTTGCCTCCAGTTCAGGTGCAGTTTGCAATTAAGCTCCATTTACGTCAATGGAACTGAGTTTCAAAACCTCACCCAATCTGGAGACAACAGTAGGGGGAAAGTGGCCATGTTTTTGTACTGCTGGATAACCTCTTTAAAGGGGATGTCTATGTGTAGAAAAAGCTGACTGCTTATTTCTTCCATAAACTACATACACACAGATAAAAGGATCCTGCTCTTCTATGTATGTATAGCATACCCCAGGAAGCAGCAGTAGCATAAAGGGCATTATAGAGTAATAGTAAACAGTCTAAGCTGTGAATCAAGCTAAAGCTCTTGTCTGTCTCTCTGTGTGTCTCTCTATCTTCCCCTTTTCTCTGAACTCCCCCCCCCCCTCAACATTTATCTCTTTACCCTTCCCCTTTCCATAGACTTGTATGGGCAACAAGCAATGTGATCTCTCAAAGATCTTCTAGCTCGTCTGGTAAAAATGGGATAGAATTGTGCTTCTTTTATTTTTTAGTAAATGAAAGTTTTTCATGGAGGGGGAAAAGGGTTGATAGGAGGCGAAAAAAGCATTTTTCTCTGATAAGATATATTACAAACCTTCTTTTGCTTGTTTTATTTATTCTATCAAGTCTGGTAAAATAGTTCCTAAGGTGCACATGCCGTTTTAACATGAGATTAAAGGGGTACGCCAGAGAATATCTTTTTATAAATCAAATGTTTATATAGATTTGTACTATCAATGACTTCTTCCTTTTTTAAGAATCATGTCCCTGTCTCCCCTAGTTTATGATGATGATGGAGGATTATTGAATGTTAAAGGGATAGTTTGCAACAACAAAAAAATTCTTTCAAATCAACTGGTGCCAGAGATTTGATATTTACTTCTATTTAAAAAAAATCTCAATCCTTCCAGTACTTATCAGCTGCCGTATGTCCAGCAGAAAGTGGTGGATCCTCTCCAGTCTGACACTGTGCTCTCTGCTGCCACCCCTGTCCATGTCCAGGGGATGTTTTCTATGGGGATTTGCTCTGACATGGACAGAGGTGACAGCAGAGAGCACTGTGTCAGACTTAAGAATCCACCTCATACAGCAGCCAGCAATAAAATATGAGAGCATTATCAAAGCTGGTGCAAGAGAAAAATGGAAGAGTTGCTCATGTCAACCAATCTGATTACAGCTCTCATTTTCTATATACTTGCGGGAAATTTAAGAGGTACTCCAGCGAAATTCTTTTTCTTTCAAATTAACTGGTTTAAGAAAGTTATATAGATTTTTAATTTACTTCTTTTTTAAAAAAATCTCAAATCTTCCCATCCTTATCAGCTGCTGTATGTCCTGCAGGAAGTGGTGTTTTCTTTCCAGTCTGACACAGTGCTCTCTGCTGCCACCTCTGTCCATGTCAGGAACTGTCCAAAGCAGGAGAGGTTTTCTACGGGAATTTGCTACTGCCCTGGACAGAGGTGGCAGCAGAGAGCACTGTGTCAGACTGGAGAGAAAACACCACTTCCTGCATGGCATACAGCAGCTGATAAGTATGGGAAGACTGGCGTATATTACAAATCTATATAACTCTCTTAAACCAGTTGATCTGAAAGAAAAAGATTTTCGCTGGAGTACCCCTTTAAAGGGGAACTCCTTGTTTTCTATTAAAAGTACATTAAAAGTTATATAGATGTGTCTATATAATGTATTACTGTATCTGTACTGTTCTGACACACTGGTAGCTGATAGAAATCCAGGAAGTGAAAAAAATGGCCCCTGTGCTAATTCACATTTTCTCCTGCTCCTTCTGCTCTCCCCCCTTAGGAGACAAATCTTCCATGCCTCTGTCTCACATTGTGTGTGTTTGCTGATGATGCAGACAGGGGGCAGGGTGTGATGTCACAGGAGGCGGGGCTGGATCCCCCAATCCCCTGAGTGATCTCTGACCGAACAGAAGCAGCTGCTGCAATAATTTTACTGATTGTAACGGGTGGGGGCTGTGATGATCACATGAGGGAAAGCATTGCATTCTGGGAAATGTCAAACCAGGAAGAACAGAAACACTAAACAGAGCAAAAACCCCCCCAAACAAATGGATTTTTGGTAGTTTCAAAACTAGGATAGACAGGTAAGTAATGCGTTATGCTTCAGAAGTTTCATTTTTTTTAACCTCTACCTGGAGTTCCCCTTTAAAGGAGTGATTGGATTGGTTGATTTGAATATTAACTACACTAATGTATATCTGACTCTACCAGTAGAAAATCCCAGCGGTCGATTGTCAAAGCAATTGCTGCTTATGAATGCGTGGATTTACCACCTCAAAAATCCGATCCCGGAGCAGAGTGTTATGACAAGGGTGTACATATACCGCTATATGACATGCTTGGTTTGGTGGATGTAGTTGCCATGTCAACTATAGCAGGGGATATAGCTTCCTTCTATCCTCTAGTGTCAGAACATGATGCACCTCCCTCCCAAGGCTGCTATACACATAGCCTGAACGACAATAATCAATACATCGGAACATTGAGTGAAATTAGATCAATTGGATCAGAGAATTATTGGATACGGCATGTGTATAGGCAAATTATTTATATCTAAGGAATGTTTCTCTGTGTATCAATGGGCAGCCGGGATGATAATAAACCTAGCCAACTGCATAAAGAGGACATCTCCTGAATGCCAACATTGTCATTGACAGTAAATGTCAGCGCAGCCATAGCACACAGCAAGGCATAAATTACACAGCCAATATATCATTGCCTTATTGCAGACAGCCACACATTACAGGAAGGGCAAATGAGGCAAGGGGTCCCCCAAGTTCATAGACACAAATGGACATTGTCAATCAAAGACGTATTAAATCACAATACGAGAATTTATCCTTGGCTCGGAGGTCCCGCCAGGACCACCTTGGTCCATACTCATTTTCTACCCTGTAATTGGGCTCATGAGGTCTGTCATATCTTAAACCCGTATTGTATTGCATTCAAATTAAAGGGGAAGTTCACAAAAAAAAAATCTTTTGAATCAACTAGAATGTGACCATATGTAATTTACTTCTATTTAAAAAAAAAAATCTCCAGTCTTCTAGTACATATCAGGTGCTGTATGTCCTGCAGGAAGTGGTGTATTCTTTTCAGTCTAGAAAGCAGGAGAGGTTTTCTATGGGGATTTGCTGCTGTTCTGGACAGTTCCTGACACAGACAGAGGTGGCAGCAGAGATCACTGTGTCAGACTGGAGAGAATACACCACTTCCTGTAGGACATACAGCAGCTGATAGGTACTGGAAGGCTGGAGATTTTTTAATAGAAGTAAACTACAAATCTCTGGAACCAGTTTTCTTTTTTTTTTTCTTTTTTAAACTAGTAATAGTAATAATGCCTCCTGCTGTGCCTCCATATAGTAATACTGCTCCTCCTGTGTACTCCATATAGTAATAATGCCTCCTGCTGTATCCCCAAATAGTAATAATGTCCCCTGCTGTGCCCTCCATATAGTAATAAAGTTCCCTGCTGTGCCTCCATATAGTAATAATGCTCACTGTGCAGTGCCCTAATAGTAATTAACCCCTGTGCTGCCTCCATAGTAATATACCCCTGTGCTGTCCTCACAGTAATTATCCCCCCCGTGCTGCCCCCATACTATGCCATTATAGCAATTATCCCCCCTGTGGTTTTGCCCTAAAGTAATATCCCCCCCCCCCCCCCCGTGTTCTGCCCCATAGTAATATAAACCCCCCCCCCTCCTAATTGCCAAATACACACACACAATAAATAAAAAAATAAATAAAAACATTATACTCACCTTATCCTGCAATCCAGGGGTTCCATCTCTCTTTCCACCTTCTCCTCCAGCCTGCGAGGGAGAAGATGAGTGCGGGGGCGGCTGAGCTCGGTCCGGGAGGGGGAGTTGCGGCCGAGCTGCAGGGGAGCTGCAGGGGGGAGGTCATCTGGGCAGGTGATAGGGCAGAGCTGCAGGAAGTGGTGTATTCTTCCAATCTGACACAGTGCTCTCTGCTGCCACCTCTGTCCATGTCAGGAACTGTTCAGATCAGCAGCAAATCCCCATAGAAAACCTCTCCTGCTCTGGACACTTCCTGACATGGACAGAAGTGGCAGCAGAGAGCACTATGTTGGACTGGAAAGAATACACCACCTCCTGCATGGCATACAGCAGCTGATAAGTATGGGAAGACAAGACTTTTACATAGAAGTAACTTACAAACATATATAACTTTTTGACTCCAGTTGATTTAAGGAAAATTGTGAAAGGATTTTGAAGGAATCAAGTCATATATCGCCTAAAAAAGTTACTTTATAGTACCTGTTTTCTCACCCTGGAACCAACACTATTCTTCAGTCAAAGGGGTACTCTAGCAAAAATCAACTGGTTTTAAAAAGTTATATGGATTTGTAATTTACTTCTATTTAAAAATCTCAAGTCCTCCAGTACTTATCAGTTGCAGGAAGTGGTGTCTTCTTTCCAGTCTGACACAGTTGATCTCTGCTGCCGCCTCTGTCCATGTCAGGAACTGTCTAGAGCAGGAGAGGTTTTCTATGGGGACTTGCTACTTCTCTGGACAGTTCCTGTCTCCGACAGAGGTGGCAGCAGAGAGCACTGTGTCAGACTGAAAAGACTACACCACTTCCTGTAGGACATGCAGCAGCTGATAAGTACTGGAAGACTTGAGATTTTTAAATAGAAGTAAATTACAAATCTATATAACTTCCTGAAACCAGTTGATTTGAAAGAAAACGATTTCTCCTTAAATATTGACTATATTGTTATAAACCACACATTGCAACTACCGTTCCCTAAAGCCTCGTTCACACTAGATTTATAGAGGGACAGCCTGTCTTACAAAATCCTAAGTTTTTTCAATTTTTTTTGTAGGACAACTGAATCTGATGCTCGGGAACTTCTGCAATAGTTTCTATTGAACGCAGCTTGTGTTTTTTTTTTTTCTGGTCATTGAAAACAATGGGGGAGAAGAAGTACATAGAGCGTCCCCCTACTGCACGCTGCGGCTTCAAATTAAAAAAAGAGAAAGATAAGGCAGCAATGTGAATACGTCGGCCTCCCGCTGAGGGTACCAGCAAAGCGTATACATGTACTGGTTAATGACTGTGTTAGTGCCCGGAAGATGGATGTACATAATAAAGATGGTCGTATGAAGACATAGGTACGGGAGGCCGGCATGTGGCCCAGAAGGAGTCGGGAAGCAGTGCGAGCAGACGTGATTTAATAGAAGATATTCTGGGGACGGTATAATACTCTCTTTCTTCCTCTCTCTCTCCGTTTCCATGCTGGTATCTCCCTTTTCTCCTTTTCTATCTCATTCTTTCGGCTGATGAATAAAATGTAATACAGCCTCTATCCTGGTTACCATGGTAACCGCTGGAGGAGATTGGGGAGGGGGGGGCACTCAGGTTTTATTTCTGCTCCTCTGACCAAATCACCTGAAGATAAAGGGGAAGACGTATAGCAGGGCCCGCAGATTTTTTTTTTTAGACGCAGTGCACACATGTGTTGATGAATGCGAGTGCTGCAGTGATACGGTGATACGCTGTATCTCAGTCTGCCAGTATACACGTGCGCTGGTATGGTATGTTACCTGCTTTGTGGCGCTGTACATAGAGTATAGAATAGAGCTGCCTGGAGGATATAACCTAAAATAGGTCATGTACTGATCAGGACAAGATCCGTTACAAATTGTGTGCAATCGAGATGTTAGACTTCCATCTAATCCCCTTAAAGGGGTTTTCCCACTATAGACATGGATGGCATATGAATGTAATCATTGGGATCCAACCTTGAGACACCCGTTGATTCCTAGAAGAGGCTTTATCGCTAGGCAACGCGCAGTATACGCTTCCTCCTACACAGATCCCCTGTCCGGACGGACACTTTGTAGACACCGCAGCTCGTCTCTTTCATCTGATTGAGGAATGGAGCTATAAGGAACACAATGCCTGTAAGTGCTGATATGTCTATAGAAAAATGGCGTTACTTACTGATATCTCTATAGAAGGAACGGTCGGAGAAGAATGGCGGTACTTACTGATATCTCTATAGAAGGAACGGTCGGAGAAGAATGGCGTTACTTACTGATATCTCTATAGAAGGAACGGTCGGAGAAGAATGGCGTTACTTACTGATATCTCTATAGAAGGAACGGTCGGAGAAGAATGGCGGTACTTACTGATATCTCTATAGAAGGAACGGTCGGAGAAGAATGGCGTTACTTACTGATATCTCTATAGAAGGAACGGTCGGAGAAGAATGGCGTTACTTACTGATATGTCTACAGAAGGAACGATCGGAGAAGAATTGCGTTACTTACTGATATGTCTATAGAAGGAACGGTCGGAGAAGAATGGCGGTACTTACTGATATCTCTATAGAAGGAACGGTCGGAGAAGAATGGCGTTACTTACTGATATCTCTATAGAAGGAACGGTCGGAGAAGAATGGCGTTACCTACTGATATGTCTATAGAAGGAACGGTCGGAGAAGAATGGCCGTACTTACTGATATGTTTACAGAAGGAACGGTCGGAGAAGAATGGCGGTACTTACTGATATCTCTATAGAAGGAATGGTCGGAGAAGAATGGCGTTACTTACTGATATCTCTATAGAAGGAATGGTCGGAGAAGAATGGCCGTACTTACTGATATCTCTATAGAAGGAACGGTCGGAGAAGAATGGCGTTACTTACTGATATCTCTATAGAAGGAACGGTCGGAGAAGAATGGCGGTACTTACTGATATCTCTATAGAAGGAACGGTCGGAGAAGAATGGCGTTACTTACTGATATGTCTATAGAAGGAACGGTCGGAGAAGAATGGCGGTACTTACTGATATCTCTATAGAAGGAACGGTCGGAGAAGAATGGCATTACTTACTGATATCTCTATAGAAGGAACGGTCGGAGAAGAATGGCGTTACTTACTGATATTTCTATAGAAGGAACGGTCGGAGAAGAATGGCGGTACTTGCTGATATCTCCATAGAAGGAACGGTCGGAGAAGAATGGCGGTACTTACTGATATGTCTATAGAAGGAACGGTAGGAGAAGAATGGCGGTACTTACTGATATCTCCATAGAAGGAACGGTCGGAGAAGAATGGCGGTACTTACTGATATCTCCATAGAAGGAACGGTCGGAGAAGAATGGCGGTACTTACTGATATCTCCATAGAAGGAACGGTCGGAGAAGAATGGCGTTACTTACTGATATCTCTATAGAAGGAACGGTCGGAGAAGAATGGCGTTACTTACTGATATCTCTATAGAAGGAACGGTCGGAGAAGAATGGCGTTACTTACTGATATGTCTATAGAAGGAACGGTCGGAGAAGAATGGCGTTACTTACTGATATCTCTATAGAAGGAATGGTCGGAGAAGAATGGCGGTACTTACTGATATGTCTATAGAAGGAACGGTCGGAGAAGAATGGCATTACTTACTGATATGTCTATAGAAGGAACGGTCGGAGAAGAATGGCGGTACTTACTGATATGTCTATAGAAGGAACGGTCGGAGAAGAATGGCGGTACTTACTGATATGTCTATAGAAGGAACGGTCGGAGAATAATGGCGGTACTTACTGATATGTCTATAGAAGGAACGGTAGGAGAAGAATGGCGGTACTTACTAATATGTCTATAGAAGGAACGGTCGGAGAAGAATGGCCGTACTTACTGATATCTCCATAGAAGGAACGGTCGGAGAAGAATGGCGGTACTTACTGATATCTCTATAGAAGGAACGATAGGAGAAGAATGGTGTTACTTACTGATATCTCCATAGAAGGAACGGTCGGAGAAGAATGGCGTTACTTACTGATATCTCCATAGAAGGAACGGTCGGAGAAGAATGGCGTTACTTACTGATATATTTAAGGGTGAATTAACCTAAATAAACCTTAGGGCCCTATTACATGGAGCGATAATCTGCCCAGTCAGGCCTATTATCCCTCCGTGTATTAAAGGGGTAGTGTGGCGGTAAGCAATTATTCACTAAATAACACACATTACAAACTGCGGCTGAGCAGCTGATGATGCAGCAGAGGGCGGCCAGCACTAGGGACGGTCGGAGCGGTTCAGCTGGCCGCTCAAAGATGACATCATTGTCACAAGATGGCGGACGGGGGTCAACACGAATCAGGTGAGTATAGAGCACTACACTTCCGGGTCTAGAGCGGGTGGGGGAAGGGGGCCATTGACTAACATAACATACATTACAAAGTTGTATAACTTTGTAATGTGTGTTATTTAGTGAATAATTGTTTACCGCCGCACTACCCCTTTAAAGACAATGATCAGCTGATGAAACGATCAGCTGATCGCTGAACTTTGTCCGGGCAAAGTTATTCTTTTGGCAAGTGCCGGGGACGATAAAAGAAATAATGTGTTCATACCTCCCCCGCTCCAACTGGTGTCCACATCCTGCCACTCCGGTCCCAGGCCGCATCCTGATCTGAGCGGAGACCCGGGTCATGACGTGTGTGGTCTGCAATACCCCACTATGGCTGATAACTGGTTGAGCACACCTCACACGTCACAACCCGGGTTCTCGCTCAGACCAGGAAGCGGCTGGAAAAGCTGGGTAAATAACATATACGTGGATTCCAGCTGAAAATGACATCTGGCGACCCTTAAAGTAACTAGTGGGTGGCGCCTCGGAGTCATGGTAATGGGTGAGTTTACTTTGTTTATTATTATCCTGCACCCCCTGCCTGCATGCCATGTTTCCATTTCACGGGACATCTCCTTTAAGGTTCCCATACACTTTAAACTTTTGATGGCCGTACCTGCCACTCATGTGTATGCAGCTCTCCGGACTGTCCACCGATAGGTAAAATTGGTGGAGATAAGGATCGGGTGTGATGGAAAATCACTTCCTGACCCCTTCGTTCCAGAAGAGATAAGCGACAACCAGAGCTTTCTCACAATGGCTTACCCCTGCCCTCAGTATACAGTAATGCTGGGCTGTGCCGAATGTTCCTGTGTATTTAGTGGACGGAGGGTGGTCGAGAGAGATATCTGACGACTATCGGTTATTAAAGGTGTATGACCAGCTATAGACATTACTCTTTATTATCCATGAGATCTCCCTGTATGTAAACTGATCTGGAGAAACAATAAGGCCGTGTTCCCACTTTTGAGTTTATGTAACGCTGGTGATCAGCAAACAAAAACACATTGAAGTAGATGCAGCAGCGGGCGAAACCTAATTGTGCACCGGCCCTTCTTGCCATAAACAAACTGATTAAGCCCGGCAATACTAATTGCATTGTAAAGCCCACATAATGAATTTGGGTCCTTATAAAACACACTGTGAGAATTCAATTAAAGCAAATGTGCCGCCTTGGATTTTTTTTTCTTTTTTTTTTTTTTACTGATTAGAGCCAGATACTGAAACATGTTCTTTTTCTCTAATCTATTTCTATTTTCCGATTATAATTTTTTATTTTTAGTTAAGTATTATGGAGGCTGCCATCTTGCTCGAACAGCTTTTAACAGCATTTAGGGATATGCTTTACAGCAAGCCCCTTCAACATAAACAAAATGAACTTCTCCAGATCCTATTCTCTTTATGGGACACATTTGTAAGCATGCTCTGTGACCTTTGCAGGGATCATTCTATAGGCAAGGGGAGGTTAAGCACCTCTTGTCCTCTCTCGCTGTAATTTCAAGCAGCCGCCTCCTTTCCATCATGACTGACATTTTAGGCTTAGTGGTAAGAATAGAAACTGCAAGATTTAAGTCCCAGAATGCATTGCTTTCCCTTAGCTCTTCATCACAGTCCTCCCACCCTGCCTATTCTCCTCCCTCAGCACTCTTCCCAGTTCGCTGACCAAAGCTGTCGCAAAACAGCTAATTTTTACTGCAGACTATCAAAGTTGCAGCACCTGCTCCTTTCACTCCTTGTCTGCTCAGGGAGATGGCGATGTAGGCTGGAGAGGCTGGTCAGAGATGGTGACATCACTTGGGGGGGGCGGGAGGTGAGGATATTGCTGAGAGACAGGATTCAGCCAAACTTCCTGTGACATCAGAGGATGTTGCACTGTCTACAGAGAGAGGGAGGAGTCAGGAGCTGGAGACAATACACATTGTGTAGTTCTTCTAGTTTCCATTTCCTGTCAGTGATGAAGCTAAAATAAAAACATGCTGAAGCCAGTACTAATAGTGATAACACTATATTAGTGAGTTATATCTTGAAGTAATATACAGTGGTACCTCAGTTTAAGAGTAACTTGGATTAAGAGCGCTTTGCAAGAATAGATCACAGTTTTTCAAAATTGTAACTTGGTGTAAGAGCATTGCTTTGGTTTAAGAGCTCCCTGTACTGGATGGGAGGGGGAGTGGGGGAGGGGCATGGTCTACATAGCGGGGTCTACAGCACTTTACTCTGACCCAGGAAGTCTCACTCACCCTAGCAGATCCACTTCAGGCTGAGGCTTGCATCAGGGGACAGGACTGTGGAGGTAATCTCTTCATAGCTGTAACCCCTCTCTCCCCAGACAGAGAGCGCTGCATTTATGTGCCCACATCTGCCCTGCTCATTCTTCTATGTCCTCTGCAGTATCTGTCAGCCCTCTTGTTTCCTATCCTCTCCATTGCTGCTATAATGTGCCTGTACTTACACTCAGCTATACACACTGCTGCTATAATGTGCCTGCACTCACACTCCGCTGTACACACTGCTGCTATAATGTGCCTGCACTTACACTCAGCTATATACACTGCTGCTATAATGTCCCTGCACTCACACTCAGCTATACACACTGCTGCTATAATGTGCCTGCACTCACACTCAGTTATACACTGGTGCTATAATGTTCCTGCACTCACACTTAGCTATACATACTGCTGCTATAATGTGCCTGCCTGTATAGAGAAGTTTCTGTCTCTGTCCTCCTGCACAGCTCTGTGATTCTCACTTCCTGATTAGTCCATGATGAACACCCCCCCCCCTTCCCCATTGCTGTCATGTGACCACACAGACCTCTGACAGCAGCCCTGCTTCTCTATTCTAGCCTGTTGTACTACACTACTGCATTATGGGGATCTGCAGCTCCATCCTGTATCTACAAACTGCTGCTGTGTTATCAGGGTTATGCACTTACTATACATTATACACCACATGCTGATTGCTATACTGTACAGTAACTTATAATATGACATATTCAGCTGTTTCTGATTGTTAGTTGTTGTTATTTAGAATAAAAAAATCATTATTTTCTGGGTGTGGAACCAATTGTCTGCATTTCAATGATTTCTTATGGGAAAATCTGCTTCGGTATAAGAGTGGATCTGGATTACAAGCGCGGTCCTGGCACGAATTCTGCTTGTAATCCAAGGCACCACTGTACCAGATAATCCTTGAACTATCCAGGGATTAAATCCAATTCACACTAAATATATGGCTGAATAATATGGTTGACATAGCCTTACAGTGATGAATGCAAATATATTTGAAAGATGTCAGATTCTAATTTGGCGTCCTTCAAGTTATTTACTGAGCGGTTTTCAGAGGTCACAGGGTCCCTTTAAATCCAAGGTAGGAGTTACTGCTTGTACTATCCTTCGGTCCTTAGCTTTGGACCTATACTTGGCGTTCTACATGGAGGGAAAATAAGCAACATATCCAAAACGTAAGAACTCGGAGTAGTTGTGTATTTCTATGATTATTTTATTTCCTTATAGACAATAGAGTAAAAAGGGGCAAAGGGCAAAGGGCAGAGCTGGCACGGCACACAATGCATATGGCAGTGATAAATGACTCTAGGCCATTATGCAGGATATGAGAGGTAACGCTTCCATTTGCATACGGTTATAGCCAAGATCAATACACGCAGTGGAAACCAACTTGAATTACTGGAAACCTTTATTACCAGTGTTGACAGAGTAAAGAAGAAGCTGATCTAAGATCTATAATGCCTTCACAGGTACAGGTCTAATACAATATGGAGTCATATATTGACACTTCCACAGTGTCAGGGCCTACTCTCTGCATACATTACATTTGCCGTGCGAGCAGAATTGGTGATTCTTAGGTCGAGTTTACACATGGGCCAGAAGGGGTTAATTACTGTAAGAATATTAGGATTTTAGGATCCTGGATGTAAGGGAGCAGGAAAAAAAACACATGTATTGAGTATAATTACAAATTACTTTTTATTATTTATTATTTATTTATTTATTATTTTTACTTTTTTTTTATTTTTATGACTTCTATTTAAAGATATTCAGTCTTCCAGTACTTATCAGCTGCTGTATGTCCTGCAGGAAGTGGCGTATTCTTTCCAGTACGACACAGTGCTCTTTGCTTGCCACCTCTGTCCATGTCAGCAACTGTCCAAAGCAGGAGAAAATACCTTTCCTGCTCTGAACAGTTCCTGACACGGACAGAGGTGGCAGCAGAGAGCACTGTGTCAGACTGGAAAGAATACACCACTTCCTGCAGGACATACAGCAGCTGATAAGTACTGGAAGACTGGAGATTTTTTAATAGAAGTAAGTTACAAATGTCTGGCACTTTGTGACACCAGTTGATTTGACAGCACCCCTTTAATGATAAATTGGTCTACATTATGCTATATGAGTAGGCCTCCTCCCACATCACCTATTTAGGCATTAAATTAGGCCACACGTCTCATTCTCTATACAAATTAAATTATCATCCCTTGATTTCCAAAATCTCCACAGAGTTGGAGAAATGGAAAGATCTTCCACTCTCACTTACTGGCGGAGCACATTTGATCAAATTTACTATTACTATTGTACCCACTTCAGACCCGTATTGTACCCTCTATTGATGCGTTGTTCAGATATTACTAGAACTCAAGCATTGTTTGTACAACTTCTATGGAAAGGGAAGAGGCAGAGGATTGCATATAACAAACTATGGGTCCTATTCAACGAGCCGATGAGGGGCCCATAATAACTGTAAACAAGTGCCGATCTGCTAGATTGGCACTCGTTTACTGGGCCTATTACACAGCCTGATAATCGTTTAACAAGGGCAGCAGGGATAACATGGTGATGTCACTTCCTGGATAAAATGGTGATGTCATTTCCTGGATAAAATGGTGATGTCACTTCCTGGATAAAATGGTGATGTCACTTCATGGATAACATGGTGATGTCACTTCATGGATAACATGGTGATGTCACTTCCTGAATAACATGGTGATGTCACTTCCTGGATAAAAATGGTGATGTCACTTCATGGATAACATGGTGATGTCACTTCCTGAATAACATGGTGATGTCACTTCCTGGATAACATGGTGATGTCACGCCCCGACTCCCAGAGCTGTGCGGGCTGTGGTTTACTACTACTGTTTTATTATTATATAGATAAAGATTTATACGCAAAAATGTATGTACAGGATGTATAGAATGTATTGTCGTTGTAGTTCCTCTTTGATCATGTACATATGATGTTAACTGAAATTGTGCCTAATAAACTATTATTTAAAAAAAAATGCTATATGAGCATAAAAGAAACAGCAGCATGAAAGTAAACAAAAGGTTACAGTAAGCCTTGCTGCTGCTGAGATGAGAGGGTAGCCTTTACCTTATATAGTAAGTGCAAAGCAGAGTTTCTGGGGGCTCACAATACAGCCCAGGCCTTCCTACCCTCCCGCTACCCCTTCTTGTACAGGCCATTTGGTATGCCGAACCTCCACACCCTGTGTTTTGTCCTGCTCTAGCTGTTACTAGAGACAGATTTTCCCTAACAACTGTCAGTGGACAGCAGATTGTGCATAAAAGATTTTTGGGGGCAAGGAGTAATTTTTGGTAAATTAATTGATTTACATAAATGTTAGGAAACACACATCAAGTGGAGGGAAGCTGTTTGAAAAGACAGACCTGTTTTTTCTATTTAAATAAATGGAAAAAACAACAACTGATAATTACCGAATTGTGACTAGGGGTTTTATAAACATAAACGATTGAATAGGCAAAATAACTGGGTCCAAGTGGGTTTTCAGGGTTCTAAAAATAGATACAGTTTTTCCAGCGATCCCTGTGTGATTGGCAGTGACGGTAATGATTGACAATTCCGATGTCATCTGCTCCGTAAACACATTTTCCTTCCCAGGTTTGTTTTATCAAAGCCAAGAAAAATGATCATTTTAAATGAAATAGAAATTCGTTTTAGCTGACCGGAGCGAAAGTGCTGATGAATAAATGGAGTAGAGTAAAGGAGTGCGAGCTTTATTACTTCTATTTATAGAGAGAACGCGATCTTACTTTTGTGATCTGGGAATAAAATATAAAAAAATAAAAACAAGCAGAAAGATGTCCCATTATCTCCTCTTAAAACGCATCGAACATAGCAGGAAGCCAACACTAGGATCGAATACAAAAAAGAAAACGTTTTCGTCTTAGATCGGTCCTCTCTTTTTCCATAAACAGTGCCACCTCCGTCCATGGGCTATCTCTATTTTTGTAGATCTATGCTCTGCTTAATTCAAAAATAAAAAATTTTGAGGCAAAAATACGGCTGTATTTTAATAATCACGGCTGTAAATAAAGAATATGATCATTACTTACAGCTATAGGCCATGTTTACATGGAGTATGAGACCGGACGTTCCGTGACCCGGCCGCTTGGGATCCCGCCAGGAGTGTATATTGTGTGTACAAGCTCCGGCTGGGATCCCATGCAAGAATATGCAGCAAGCCTAAGCGTACAAAGTACGGCCGTTGTTGCAGATGGCAACAACTGCCGTACTTTTACGCTGTGTAAACATAGCCATAATGATTAACATATGGCTGTGTTTTCACCTCAAAAATGAGTATTTTTGCTTAGTATTTTGGTCAGTATTTTGCAACCAAAACCAGGAGTGGATTGGAAAGACAGAAAGGCTATGTTCACACACTGTTGAAATTTAGTGGATGGCCGCAAATAATTACCATTATTTTAAAACAACGTTCGTTACTTGGCATTAAATGACGGCCATCCACTCAATTTCAACAGTGTGTGAACATAGCCTTTCTGTGATTTCAATCCACCTCTGGTTTTGGTAGCAAAATACTAAGGAAAAATACTTTGTAGGAACATAGCCTAAGGCTAGTTCACACAACTTAAAAATAAGAGCAAAATACGGTTGTATTTGGATAAATAATAATGATCATGTTCATTACTTTAGATGGTATTTATCCAAGTATGGCAGTATTTCGCTGTTATTTTTATGTCGTGTGAACTAGGCCTAAGGGTGCCTTCACACACACCGGATCCGCAGTGGATTTCACGCTGCAGATTCGCAGCGAACTTCCGCTGCAGATCCAGTGTCAGTACATCCCTATAAGAATACATACTCACAGCGGGATTAACATCCCGATGTGTGTATGTAAGTTAACCCCCCCAGGGGCGTAGCTAGGGCCCCATAGCAAAGAATTTAAGGGGCCCCTCTCCCCTACCCACAACACAAAGCACTGTGCATATATATATATATATATATATATATATACAGTACATGCTCTGTGATGTGGCCGAATCCTGGCTGCAGCCACAAGAGTGACTGGCAGAGTGGAAAACCAATGGCTGCTTGCTATGACAGCCCACTGTTTTTACCTATAAGGGCCAATTAGGAGCCCTTATGGTTTAATTTATCGGTGCAGGAGCGGACTACCTTCTGCTTAAGCCCTTATGTACTGTAGTGTGTAAGTGACCCAATGTTCAGAAGACAAGGATATATCTGCTTTATTGTTGGGGCACTGATAACCCCTGACCTCTGCACGGAGCTCTGCACATTTTCCTACTTGATGGCGCAGCTGGAGAACAGAGTTCAGAGGTTATCAGAGAAGATCTCTTTGTCTTCAGCTTGTTAACCCTTTCTTTTGTGTTGCAGCATGTAAGTAAACCCTGGGTCACTTACACACTGCATTACATAAGGGGTTAAGCAGAAGGACACACACTCTTACCTTCTTCACCGGGCCGCCCTCCTGCACAGGCCCCATAGCAACTGCCTACCCTGCCTCTATGGTAGCTACGCCACTGGCCGGAGCATACATCACCTCCTCTCCGCTCCGGCTTGCTTCGGGGGTTCCCTGCATCTGTTCGTCCCGCTCAGCCAATCAGTGCGCATCCCTGCTGCAGGCACTGATTGGTTGAGCAGGACGTCCTACCGAGAACCCCCGAAGCAAGCCGGAGCGGGGAACAGGTGATGTATGCTCTGGCCGCCGGGGGGTTAACCTACATACACGCAGCGGGATGTCAATCCTGCTGCGAGTATGTATTCTCATAGGGATGCACTGACACTGGATCCGCAGCGGATTTTATTGCGTAAAGGGTGGTTATCTTAAAGAAAAAGGCTACTGTACATAATGTAATGTGGCCTATACCCTGGATGCAATCATCACATGTTCTAGAGGGACTAAGTAAATTTGTGAATTTCATTTTTCTAAAAAGAAAAAAAAATGTAAATAAAAAATTCAAGTCAACATCTTATCTATTGCGCCACATATCTAAACTGATAAAATATAAAGTTATTTATTTCAAACATTGAATGCCTAAAGTGTCACTGTTGTTTAAATTTTTTTGCAGAAATCAATAGTACAAACTTTGTAATTGGGTTTATTAGCCAAAAAATGCATTTTTATCATGAAAAAGCAGTTTTAAGCTCCCCCCCCCTGTTTTCATGGTTCTCTTATGGAGAGGGGAGGGTTGTAGGGAGATGAGGCACCAAAACAGGACAACAAAGAGTTAATTTACAGCTACATCACCGAGCTATCTCCTCTAAAGTCAGCATTGACCTCTCTGACCTCTGAATACCGGCTTTCACACAGGTCCCACTGTGTATTCCTTTGTTCTCTGCTCTCTGCTGGCGACTAATCTCCCTCCTCCCCCCTCCCTCTCCATAGGTCACACAGGGCTCGACTGATGTTGAGATTTCCTGATAATGAGCAGTGAATGAGAGAGAGGAGGGAGGGACCTGGGGAAAGTCTTTTTGAATGCAGATAATGGCATATTTGCCTAATAAACCCAATTACAAAGTTTCTTAAAATCGCCTGGACTATTGATTTCTGCAAAAATAAATAGAAAAACAACAGTTACACTTTAAATGTGATTAAATACTCATTTTTTGCGGTCACACCTACCTGAAAATGATATCACTAATAACTGGAGCATGCAAGCTCAGACTGTCTTCTCTGTTCTCCAGAGGATCCTCACAGGGCAGTTTCTAGGCCATTTTGGCAACAGGGCGACTCTGAAATATACCGCCCCCCCCCCCCCCCCCCCGGTATCTCTTGTATATTATTGTGTGAACCTCTGTGAGGCTGTATATACTGTTGTGTGACCCTCTGTGAGGCGGTATATACTGTTGTGTGACCCTCTGTGAGGCAGTATATACTATTGTGTGACCCTCTGAGAGGCTGTATATACTGTTGTGTGACCCTCTGTGAGGCGGTATATACTGTTGTGTGACCCTCTGTGAGGTGGTATATCTTGTGTATTACTGTGTGACCCTCTGGGAGGTGGTATATCTTGTGTATTACTGTGTGACCCTCTATGAGGTGGTATATATTTCTGTGTGACCCTCTGTGAGGTGGTATATCTTGTATATTATTGTGTGACCCTCTATGAGGTGGTATATCTTGTGTATTACTGTGTGACCCTCTATGAGGTGGTATATATTACTGTGTGACCCTCTATGAGGTGGTATATCTTGTGTATTACTGTGTGACCCTCTATGAGGTGGTATATATTACTGTGTGACCCTCTGGGAGGTGGTATATCTTGTGTATTACTGTGTGACCCTCTATGAGGTGGTATATCTTGTGTATTACTGTGTGACCCTCTGGGAGGTGGTATATATTACTGTGTGACCCTCTATGAGGTGGTATATCTTGTGTATTACTGTGTGACCCTCTATGAGGTGGTATATCTTGTGTATTACTGTGTGACCCTCTATGAGGCGGTATATTTTGTGTATTACAGTGTGACCCTCTGTGAGGCGATATATCTTGTGTATTCCTGTGTGACCCTCCGGGAGGTGGTATATCTTGTGTATTACTGTGTGACCCTCTCTGGGGCGGTATATATTACTGTGTGACCCTCTATGAGGCGGTATATCTTGTTTATTACTGTGTGACCCTCTGTGAGGCGGTATACCTTGTGTATTACTGTGTGACCCTCCGGGAGGTGCTATATCTTGTGTATTACTGTGTGACCCTCTATGAGGTGGTACATCTTGTGTATTACTGTGTGACCCTCTGTGGGGCGGTATATATTACTGTGTGACCCTCTGTGAGGCGGTATATCTTATGTATTACTGTGTGACCCTCTATGAGGTGGTATATATTACTGTGTGACCCTCTGGGAGGTGGTATATCTTGTATATTACTGTGTGACCCTATATGAGGTGCTATATATTACTGTGTGACCCTCTATGAGGTGGTATATCTTGTGTATTACTGAGTGACCCTCTGTGAGGCGGTATATCTTGTGTATTACTGTGTGACCCTCTATGAGGTGGTATATCTTGTGTATTACTGTGTGACCCTCTGTGGGGCGATATATATTACTGTGTGACCCTCTGTGGGGCGGTATATATTACTGTGTGACCCTCTGTGGGGCGGTATATATTACTGTGTGACCCTCTGTGAGGCGGTATATATTACTGTATGACCCTCTGGGAGGCAGTATATATTATTGTGTGACCCTTTGGGAGGCAGTATATACTATTGTGTGACCCTCTGGGAGGCAGTATATAGAGCATAGCAGCACACTATACATAACATAGGATATCACACATACATAGCACACTATACATACCATAGGATATCACACATACATAGAGCATAGCAGCACACTATGCATACCATAGGATATCATACATACATAGAGCATAGCAGCACACTATACACACCATAGGATATCGTACATACATAGAGCATAGCAGCACACTATACATACCATAGGATATCGTACATAAATAGAGCATAGAAGCACACTATACATAACATAGGATATCGTACATACACAGCACACTATACATAACATAGGATATCACACATACACAGCACACTATACATACATAGGATATCACACATACACAGCACACTATACATAACAGGATATCACACATACACAGCACACTATACATAACATAGGATATCACACATACACAGCACACTATACATACATAGGATATCACACATACACAGCACACTATACATAACAGGATATCACACATACACAGCACACTATACATAACATAGATCAGCACACATACACAGCACACTATACATAACATAGATCAGCACACATACACAGCACACTATACATAACATAGGATATCACACATACACAGCACACTATACAAAACATAGGATATCACACATACACAGCACACTATACATAACATAGGATATCACACATACACAGCACACTATACATAACATAGGATATCACACATACACAGCACACTATACATAACATAGGATATCACACATACACAGCACACTATACATAACATAGGATATCACACATACACAGCACACTATACATAACATAGGATATCACACATACACAGCACACTATACATAACATAGGATATCACACATACCTTTGCACATTGGACTATTTACACACAAATATAGTGGAGTAACTTTTTGTAGCAGGGTGCAGTCTAGGAAGGGTTAAATGACCAGGCAGAGGTCCTATGCCACTAACCCTCCCCACCCCCCTCCTCCCCACTGAAGCTGCAGAGCCTTGTCAGCTAAGGGGAAAGGAAGTTAGAAGCAAGATAGATAAAGTAGAGACTGTGGGGTATGAAGCTGCCCATCACCCTGCTCCCCCACAATCACATACACCCCAACACTGTACTGCTGATCCCCCACAGTGACCCCCCCCCTCCTTCCAGACAGCAGCAGCACTTACAGGAAGCTTCTCTTCAGCTGTGTCCAGGCCGGGTCGGGGGAGGAGACGCCATCACACAGGAGCTGCTGCCTGTGCTGGATGCTCTGTAGAGCCGAGGGGGGAATGTGGAGGAGTCCTTGCTGCCTCCTCTATCCTCTTCCCTTTAGTCACAGGCCACAAAGGAGCCCCCAGGAGCCAGGTGCTGTGTGTGGGGGCTCTGAAGTCCGGGCCTGCTTCCCTGTGCACAATGTAACTGCTGCCGTGTGTGGTGAGGGAGGGCGCCCCCTAGCTGTCAGCGCCCCGTGCAGTGGCCCGGCCTGCACGGTGCTAGAAACGGCCCTGGATCCTCACTGTCCCTGAAAGGTAAATCAAGGCTTCTCCGAGCTGCAGCAGTTCAGTGCTTACTGTAACCCTGACCTTGCTGTGTTGCTGCTGTGTCTTTCCTTTCCAGACAACTAAGAGAAAGAAAGTCCCTGTGTGTACTACTGGCAAACAGGCCAGCTCTGGTCCCGTCACCCTTAAATAGAGGGAATGAGAAACAGATGTGCACCATGGAGAAGAAAACACTGCGAATCATGCGGTGTAATAGGGCCTATAGACTGGTGATTCAAGGGGTGCATGGACCATTTATATGTGGTTATTTTCCAGTAAAACATGTCTCGTTTCAGCAAATAAGGATTTGTACTTTGATTGACGGTCAAAATGAAATTGTATCTGAGATGCGCCAATTACATTTAGAATTGGCGGAATTGTATTAGTTATTGATGGCATTTGTGCAATCATTCAACTTTTTATGCAAGGACAAGCTCTCTCGGCACTTCAGGGGTACAGCAATGGGCACCATATTGGGGCCAGTATTGAGAACACGTTATCCGCCTACGGAGGTGGTCATGATGGGTCGTGTTCTTATGAATGTGGTTCTTATCTGAGAAGTATGGTGATACCAACTGAATGGACGCTTTATGCTGGATACTTATTGACCCCACCAGCTTCACAATTGAATGCCGTGACATTTTAAAGGGCTAGTTCAGCAAACAAAAAACATTATTACAATTCAACTGGTGCCAGAAAGTGCCAGAGATTTGTAATTTACTTTTTTTTTTAAATTGTGAATCTTCCAGTATTTATTAACTGCTGTATGTCCTGCAGGAAGTGGTGTTTTCTTGTTTTCAGTCTGACACAGTGCTCTCTGCTGCCACCTCTGTCCATGTCAGGAACTGTCCAGAGCAGCAGCAAATCCCCATAGAAAACCTCTCCTGTTCTCCAGACTGAAAAAATACCACATTCTGCAGGACATACAGCTTTGGGAAGCCCATAGGTCTGTGGGAATGTGAGAATCAAATCACCAAGTTTAAGATTTGCCTTGAATCAGAGTGACTCACTGCAGACAAGTAATGGACTTTGTAAGATTCACTCATCTGTGGAGATGGTGGAATTGATTTGCTGGGCTCCAGATTCTTATTAAATCAGAGGTACATGCATTTTGGAGAATCAATGCAGATTAGGATTTCTTCTCTAGATCTTAGTTCTGCATATGAGAGCAGCAGCACACAGGAGAGCGGCAACCACTGTGGGTGGTAAGACGGCACAATGACTTATGCTTCTAATTACACAGTAATATAATCCTGTCATATAGAGCGATCACTCCATAAAAATAAATAGAGTTAATATTTATAGTGTGTATCGGGTGTAGCTACCAGAATGGCCAGCATAGTAGCTGCTATGGTTCCCTGCAGCTGAGTAGGCTCAGTTCCTCTATTTTCCAGAGAAAGCTTTACAGACTTGTAAATTAATTGTATTAAAAAAAAATAAAAAAATTAAAAAATCTCATTTTCCATTACTTATCAGCTGCTGTATGCCCTGCAGGAAGTGGTGTTTTCTTTTAAGCCTGACACAGTGCTCTCTGCTGCCACCTCTGTCCATGTCAGGAACTGTCCAGAGCAGTAGCAAATCCTCTCCTGGTCTGGACAGTTCCTGACATAGACAAGGGGGTCGACATAGAGCACTGTGTCAGACTGGAAAGAATACACCACTTTCTGCAGGGCATACAGCAGCTGATAAGTACTGGAAGACTTAAGTTGTTTTTTTTTTAATAGAAGTAATTTACAAATCTATGCTAGAAGCATAACTGGGATTTTGACAGAATATCCAGTGAAAAATGATAGTTTTAGGATCTAAATTTGTATAGTCTGGAGGATTGAAGAAAAAATAGAGAATGGAAGCCTTTAAATAATTTAAATAAGGTTCAGGAGGGAAGTTTTTAAATAACAAACTGAACATAAGAACAAGGGGGCACAATCTGAGGTTATTTGGGGGAAAGATCAGAAGCAACATGAGAAAATATGACTTTACTGAAAGAGTAGTAGATGCTTGGAACTAACTTCCAGCAGATGTGGTTGGTAAATCTGCAATAGCAGAATTTAAACCTGCCTGGGATCAACATATCCTAAGACAATAAGAAGACATACTAAAAGGATAGACTAGATGGACTCAGTGGTCTTTTTCTACCAACATTCTTCTATGTTTCTAAGATTTATGTCAATCACAAAACAAGATAAAATGAATATCAGGGTGGTCACCACCATCCTTATACATACTGACTATATGGTGGTACCTTGGTTTAAGAGTAACTTGGATTAAGAATGTTTTGCAAAAAGAGCTCACAGTTTTTCCAAATTGTGACTTGGTGTAAGAGTATTGCTTTGGTTTAAGAGCTCCCTGTACTGGGTGGGAGGGGGAGTGGGTGAGGGACATGGCCTGCATAGCGGGGTCTACAGCCCTGTACTCTGACCCAGGAAGTCTCCCTCACCTTCCAAATCATAGCAGATCAACTTCCGGCTGGGGCTTACATCAGGGGACAGGACTGTGGAGGTAATCTCTTTGCCTACCTATGCAGTCTCTGTCAGTCCTTGTTTTTCCCATCCATAATGTGCCTGCCCTCACACTCAGCTATACACACTGCTGCTATAATGTGCCTGCAGCTACACTCCGCCGTTCACACTGCTGCTATCATGTGCCTGCACTCACACTCAGCTATACACACTGCTGCTATAATGTGCCTGCAGTTACACTCCACCCAGGGCCGTTTTAATAAATTGGTGGGCCCAGTGCACAGCCCTCAAGAGTGGGCCCCCCCTTCCCTTTCGGCACATTGTATAATGTACTGAATTTGCCCCCACACTGTATCAAGAGCCCCAATACATACAGTAGTTACCTTATAACACTATTTCCACCATACAGTGATTACATATTACATAAAAACTGCACTAAACAAAACAGAAAGATATCACCAATGATACCATTACATAATACCGCCACATCATGACCCCTAACACTACAACCCTATAACAGAGTGCAGTTACATCCAGTGACTCACCGGGGGCGTCTTCTCCGATCAGAGTCTGTCACCTTTTCTTTTTCTCTCCATCCAGCCTGGGCCACCTTGAAGTCTTCTCCTGGCTGTGAATCTTCTCTCCAGAATCTGCCAGACAAATATTTTAGGCTCCAACACATACAGTAGTTAGGTCCCTTGTACCCCTATACAGTAGTTACACCCCTCTGTACCCCTACATAGTTACACCCCTCTGTGCCTCCATAGTTTTAAGGTGTCCCTGTAGTATATAGACCCTCATGTGCTCCTCCAGTTATATACAGCCCCCCTGTGCACTCTCCCCAGTAGTATATAGCCCCCCCTGTGCTCTCCCACAATAGTATATAGCCCCCCTGTGCTCTCCCACAATAGTATATAGCCCCCCTGTGCTCTCCCACAATAGTATATAGCCCCCCTGTGCTCTCCAATAGTATATAGACCCCTATGCTCTCCCACAATAGTATATAGCCCCCCTGTGCTCTCCCCCATAGTATATAGACCCCTGTGCTCCCCAATAGTATATAGCCCCCCTGTGCTCTCCCCCCAATAGTATATAGCCCCCCCTGTGCTCTCCCCCAATAGTATATAGCCCCCCTGTGCTCCCCCCAATAGTATATAGCCCCCTGTGCTCTCCCCAATAGTATATAGCCCCCCTGTGCTCTCCATAATATATAGCCCCCCTGTGCTCTCCCCCATAGTATATAGACCCCTGTGCTCCCCAGTAGTATATAGCTCCCCTGTGCTCCCCCATAGTATATAGCTTCCCTGTGCTCCCCATAGTATATAGACCCCTGTGCTCCCCAGTAGTATATAGTCCCCTGTGCTCCCCCATAGTATATAGCTCCCCTGTGCTCCCCATAGTATATAGACCCCTGTGCTCCCCATAGTATATAGACCCCTGTGCTCCCCAGTAGTATATAGTCCCCTGTGCTCCCCCATAGTATATAGCTCCCCTGTGCTCCCCCATAGTATATAGCCCCCTGTGCGCCCCCATAGTATATAACTCCCCTGTGCTCCCCCATAGTATATAGCTCCCTGTGCTCCCCCATAGTATATAGCTCCTCTGTGCTTCCCCATAGTATATAGCCCCCTGTGCTCCCCAATAGTATATAGCCCCCTGTGCTCCCCCATAGTATATAGCCCCCTGTGCTCCCCCATAGTATATAGCTCCCCTGTGCTCCCCCATAGTATATAGCTCCCCCATAGTATATAGCTCCCCTGTGCTCCCCGATAGTATATAGCCCCCTGTGCGCCCCCATAGTATATAACTCCCCTGTGCGCCCCCATAGTATATAACTCCCCTGTGCTCCCCCATAGTATATAGCTCCCTGTGCTCCCCCATAGTATATAGCCCCCTGTGCTCCCCCATAGTATATAGCTCCCCTGTGCTCCTCCATAGTATATAGCTCCCCTGTGCTCCCCCATAGTATATAGCCCCCTGTGCTCCCCCATTGTATATAGCTCCCTGTGCTCCCCAGTAGTATATAGCCCCCTGTGCTCCCCAGTAGTATATAGCCCCCTGTGCTCCCCCATAGTATATAGCCCCCTGTGCTTCCCCATAGTATATAGCTCCCCTATGCTCCCCAGTAGTTTATAGCCCCCTGTGCTCCCCCATAGAATATAGCCCCCTGTGCTCCCCCATAGTATATAGCCCCCTGTCCTCCCCCATAGTATATAGCCCCCTGTGCTCCCCAATAGTATATAGCTCCCCCTCCCATATAACATTAAAAAAAACAAACACTTTTACTCACCTAGGTCCACGCGTTCCTCTTCTCTTCCCTCTTGTGGCTGCACTTCCTGCGGTCACAAGAGGCTGCACTCCCCTTACCCTCGCGCCGACGCTCCAGTGACGTCGGGCGCTAGAGGGAGAGTGCGGCCTCTTGTGACCACAGGAAGTGCGGCCACAAGAGTGACTGACAGGGAGGGAGCCAATGGCTCTCTCTCTGTCAGTATCGCTGCTGCTGCAGCGCTGAAGCGCCGCAGCGGCAGCAGGCGGGCGGGGGCAGCGGCGGATGGGGGAGCCCTGCAGGGGGCGCCATGGAGGGGTAAGTAGATTACCCATCCATGGCGCTCCCCCCTGACAGGCTGGTGTCCGGAGCCCTGTGCGACCGCATTGGTCGCACATAGCAACCGCCGGCCTGCTCGGGGGGGCCCCTTTAACCAGTGGGCCCGGTGCACGTGCACCATGTGCCCTCTGGTTAAAGCGGCCCTGACTCCACCGTTTACACTGCTGCTATAATCTGCCTGCACTCACACTCAGCTATACACACTGCTGTATAAAAAGTTTCTGTCACTGTCCTCCTGCACAGCGCTGTGATTTCCACTTCCCACATTGCTGTCATGTGACCACACAGACCTCTGACCAGTAGTGGATTATAATAGGGGCGTTCCGAGCCACAGCCCGGGGCCCTGAGCTCCTGGGGGGCCCATGACCACCCAAAAAGACTTATACTTTCAGTGGTGTACTGTCTCCTAGCTACACTTCCGCCATGATTTGCAAAAAAAATCACAGTTTTTTATGGCAATTTTGCACAAATCAGGACATCATGACATTATCTATCCGGTACTATGAACGCCAGGCTAGTGCCGCCATAGTTACAGTGGGGTGGGGGGGCCCAGGCTTGGTGAACAGCCCGGGGCCTATGGTGAATAAAAAATTCTTATTTTCTGGGTGTGGAACCAATTGTCTGCATATCAGTGATTTCTTATGGGAAATTTTGCTTTGGTTTAAGAGTGGATTTGGATTACAAGCAAAGTCCCAGAACAAATTATGCTCCTAATCCAAGGCACCACTGTATTGAATATTCTATTAGTGTAGTGAGTCCTGACCACTGAGTATCAACCAAGAAATCATGCAAAGAGCACATGCCCCCACAGCTGAATACTTATACATATTGAATATCTTTACTCAAATACAATTTTATTGACAGGCAGAAAAGAGTCACAGATTTATCAGACATGGTGTAAAGTAGAACTGGCTCAGTTGCCCCTAGCAACCAATCAGATTCCACCTTTCATTCCTCACAGACTCTTTGGAAAATGAAAGGTGGAATCTGATTGGTTGCTAGGGGCAACTGAGACAGTTTCACTTTACACCATGTTTGATAAATCTCCCCCACTGGTCGGACATATAGACAATGCATAGTTGAAAAAATCTTTACCATTCCATAGAGTTGACCCTACCATTATACTATACCGTCTACTAAAGGGTTGCGGAACCTTGGCTCTAAAAAAAACTACACAACTCCCATCATGCCCGGACAGCCAAAGCTTTAGCTTTGGCTGTCCAGGCATGATGGGAGTTGTAGTTTTGCAACAGCTGGAGAGCCGAGGTTCCCTACCCCTGCCCTGCTGCATTGTGTATGCTATTGTGATGCTGGGCAGCCGAGCTTCGCCCTTCATGCACAGACGAGAATGAGACCTGACAGCTTCTCTCTGCACGGTTAGAGATGTCACAAATTAGAAATTTCTGGTGCTCTTTCACCAACAACTACTTCATCCATTTCAGGCCACATGCTCGGGCTTTGGCACCAGAAAGCATCCAGTGTCTCAGATTTATAACATCCTGACATCCCCTGGCGGTATTCAGCTGCCTCCCTATACCACAAGCTGGAAATGTGACCTTAACACATCCTTTACTGCCAAACACTGATTGAAAAAATCTTTATTGCTTCATAAAGCTTCAATTACAGGAGCTGCATTCGGGATCTTTCCCACTGTGCACCTGTTGTCCTTCATTCCCAATCTTCCACCATGCATTGGTGCTAGGCGTCTTCAGGATCCAAATATATCAGTGTGTAAGTGTGCAGTGTCATTGCTATACACTGTGGCCTTAGAAATGACAAAGCTGTTCCGTCAGGATAATCCATGTCCGAATGCAAGTAAGGCTGAGTTCACACTATGTTTTTGCAATCCGTTTTTAATATTTCTGTAATATCCAGTACTGGAGGATCCATGTGAGATCTGGACGGGGTCTTCTGCTTTGAAAGAGGAGTACCATTGCATATGTGGATGAATATGACACTTGACTCAAAATATCAGTGGCTGAGCGGGGACAATGCTATAGGTGTTGATTGGCTGGTAATCAGGGGCGCAACTAGAAATGGCAGGGCCCCACAGCAAACTTTTGATTGGGCCCTCCACCTGCCACATTACTCGTGCTATGGAATACGGAGGTAGGGTGGTAGCACAATGTTTCCTGCCGCCACAAGAGTGATTGACAGAGCGGGGAGCCAATGGCTCCTCACTCTGTCATCACAGAACCACATTGAACTACAAGTGCTTTCAGTTAAAGGGAAATTTTCAGCACCCGGGAGGCCAGCTCTGTCACCGGGTGCTGCAAATGATGATGGTTTATGGGGTTCAGTGTATTGCAGGAGTGGGTCACCGGGGCCCCCTTATGCAGCGGGCCCCATAGCAGCTGCCATGGCTGCTACGGCATCAGTTACACCCCAGCCTGCAATGCTACAATGTCAGAACCTGGACGCCGCACAGGCGGACAAAGTGGTATAATACTGGCGGTAGCTTGGGAGCCAGGGAGACAAATGTAGTTTATTATTTTTAATCACTCCTTCCCTGGACATATAGCTTAAAAGTCCCCTGTCCAGACAGTCCCTTTAAATTCCTTCATCGCCCTTTCATCGAAGCTACCTGAGGCGGAAAACTGAAATGTAATCCCCCTCCCATTTAAAATAATAAGTAGGCAATGTTTTTGTGCAAAAAAACCCACAGTGTATAACAGTAGCAGCAAAGTGTACCGTATACATCTATATAATAACCATACAGTTCGCAGATAATTCCTGCAGTCCCAATCCTGACTAATTTGCATTCCACATCTGTGTCCAGCCGTTATATGCCGGTCATGGAGTCAGTGAAGCTAACGGTACAGAATGAGAGAGGTGAGGGGAGCGGTGTGTAACAGAAAATGTTACAGTCTGCTGCCTGAGGCGAGATACTTATCTCTCCGCAAGGTAGATTATGAATAAAGACCATCTTGGTCTGAATTGAGTCAATCACTGGTAGTTTTCTGTATTGTTGAAGATACGTGCAAGCTTGTCTAAAAAATAGTGTATCACAATAAAGATTGATGCTTGAAGAGTTAGTAGATTGTAAGCTCTTGTGGATAGGGCCCTCGCTCCCAATGTTTCACATGATGGTGCACACTGCTACCTGTAATAGTCACCCGCCCGACAGCTCATGACTGTAGTATAAAAGGATAAAGTACTAACTCAACTCACAGGCTGAAACAGGCCGCCGACCACACACAGGCCGAGACAGGCCATGGCATGTGATTGGCTGAGCGTCTGACAGCTTGTCAGTGCAAAAGAGGCAGAGCTGCAGATACAGGGGTAGGCCCGAGGACACCGGAGAATAGTGATGGGAAATCTAGTTTGTTTTGGTGATTAGTTCACTATGAACTAGTTCACTGAAAAGATTAGTTCAAAAGATTAGTTCATTTAGTTCAGTATTTCTCTGGATTCTGCTGAGAAGATATTGAACAGTTCTAGTTCATTACACAGAAGCTCCGGCTCCTAGGATGAGTTATAGCCTTGTTAAAATGATCAGATATAGTTAATACATCTGATCATTATATAACAAACTTTTGTTAAAGGGGTACTCTGGAGAAAATAAATTCAAAAGTTATTTATTCAAGTTAGTAATTTCCTTTTTTTTCTTTTTTTAATATTCAAGCCTCCCAGTACTTATCAGCTGCTGTATGTCCCACAGAATGTCATGTTGCAAGGAGCTCTGTGTCAAACTGGGAAGATTACATGACTTCATGTGGGGCATACAGCAACTGATAAGTACTGGAATGCTTTAAAAATGTTTAACTTTCATCATTCTCCCGTTCTCTCACTTGCCAGAGCAATATCAGAAAGCTGAGCTGTGATTGGTTGCTATGGGGGCAAAGAAAATCTTCCTCTAAAACAGCCTGCTGATTCTCCAGCCATATCCTATGAGGAGCTGATAGAGAGAGGCATCATGTGACCTGTGAACTAAATGAACTAGATGAACTGCTGAACTAAATGGTTTGAGAGTGAATCAGGACAGTCTAGTTCAATGTGATGCATATCACTGAGCCCAGCACTGCCCCCTGTGGTAGTGTAGAGTACTGACTCATAATGAATGTGTATGAGGGAGCTGAGAAGCAGATCAGCAGCCACCATTTTGAGTACAGAACAGGAGCCAGGGGGTAAAGATTTTAGCAAGACTGATCTTCTAGGCTACAGCAGGCTGATCTAATCCCAAAGACAGGCGAGGGACATGAACCACACATTGAAACTCTCTCTCTCTCATACACACATATGGGCTGTGTCTGTCTACTGTGCAATTTCAATTTTATTAATATTATTACTATTATATTTGTATGTGATGTGTGCGGTATAGTGTTTTACTACCTTATTTTACAGCATGAGGGGCTATAGAGCAAGTGTGAGAGCAGGGAGCTTGTTTCCTGGAGCTGGATGAGGGATCACTGTCTCCTCCCACTTTCTGTTTAGTTCATAATGAACTAATCTCTGTCAGGATGGTGAACTAGATGAACTAGTTCACTCTGAAGATTAGTTCATTTTGAACTAATCACTCACGAACTACCCATCACTACTGGAGAAGGCCCGAGGACACGAGGGAACGTGGTAAGGTATCCTGAATGTGGTAAGGAGTTATTACTGTATTATTTTACACTAAAGGTAAGGGCTGCACAGACATCTATAACAATATATATATATATATATATATATATATATATATATATATAACAAAGAGAAAATTCAGCAGCACAGCTCATAATATAGGATGGGTGCCAGCGGTCCTGGATCTTGACCAGAGATCGTCTATACGTAGCAAACAGATAATCCACGGCACTCACAGGGTTAATGGTGAAACAACGTTGGTGATTTATTGAAACTTCATGACACAGCACTCCAGAAAAAGACACGACGTTTCGGTAACCTCACGTTACCATTATCAAGTGTAACGTGATAATGGTAACGTGAGGTTACCGAAACGTTGTGTCTTTTTCTGGAGTGCTGTGCCATGAAGTTTCAATAAATCACCAACGTTGTTTCACCATTAACCCTATGAGTGCCGTGGATTATCTGTTTGCTCTCTCTCTCTCTCTCTATATATATATATACTGATATATATATATATATATATATATATATATATATATATATACAGCCCTTGCTGCCCGATAGTCGGCCCATCTAACTGCTCAGTTCTTATTTACAGTTTATGATCGGGCTGTGTAATAGGACCCTTAGTATTTTTGTGCACCCCTCCCCTCTAGGTATGGACAGACAACAGGTGCCCAATAATGTGCGTTATTCCGTTATTTGGAGAGGGATGAGATAGGAGCGGATATGCAATGGACGTGCACCATGCAGTGTCTAGTGAGTACATATACTGAGGGACAGAGATGAGCAGTCTGGGGATGATTCTGCCTGCTTAGACCTTGCCGAGCACACAGTAATCCTGTCAGATTTACGGATTACCAGGGGCTGGTTGCATTTCTGTGCTCAGATTTATCACAATTTGAAGTGTTCTGTGATCTGCAGCAGAGATGTGTGCAAAACTGGCACGTGGGACTCTCGACAGGGTTCTGGAGTGGCAAATGTGATGCAGGAGAGTCTAGTGTATTCAGGGAGGCTGTCTCCATTGTGCGGAGAATACAGTAATCTCATTATGTCGTGTTTTATTGCCGCTTATGGCTTTATTACACACAATGCATAGCGATGCATATAAATGAACACGTGTGCATTAAAAGTCCTAACCAGCAGTTTACTGGAGCAAGCAGAGAGAATAAGAAGCCAGCATGTCATTGTATAGACAGTCATACTATTTAGCTATAATTGTACATTTTTGAATGAAGAATAATAATATATATATATGTATACTGGAGAAAGGGGCTGTATGCATTATTATGACACAGTAAAACAATGCCGGGTTCTGCCACCCCATTTCAACATTGCTAACAATGCACATCCACTGCAAAGGGGAGTTCTGGATAAGAGCTTGTTGTGTATTGTATATGCTATATATAATATACGGGATGGGACCAGTCAAAATTGGGCTCCCTTTCTCTAAGCAGCTGCATAATCTGTCTCTATGGCTTTTACTGTATGTCCTTGAGAGTATGTATGAGCACATAGTCGCTCCCTAAAGTGATCATGGTGATACATTAAGCCCATATAAATATATATCACTGTGTGCAAAGTATTTTATATTATATAATTTTTGAAGAATTATTTTTTTTTGCTTATATGGCATACGAGGAAAAAAAAAAAAAAAAAAAAAAAAAAAAAATATATATATATATATATATATATATATATATGTTGTGGGGGTTTCAGTGCAACAACAACCCACCGCCACAGGTCAGGTTTTAGTCAAATGAACAAAAACTTTATTCTCTTAATACAATCTTATAAACTCAAATAGCTTTTCTTCAGCATGAAAATTCAATACAAGAAAAATAAAATAAAATGAAGTTCTTACTTTAGGTAACACAGAACAACAAAGGGACCGGTCTCACTGTGTAGGTCAGTGCTTCCCAACCTTTTAAACCTCAGAGCACCCTTTGGAAAAAAAAAATTACCTCGGGGCATCCTAACTAAATAATGTTTGCAAAATAAGAAAACTGTCATACAGTAACTCACAGGTGATGTCTTCTTTGATCTGAGATGTTTTCTTTTCCTCTCCATCCGGCCCGGACCACCATGATGATTTCTTCCAGCTACGTTTCATCTCTTCAGAACTTGCGAGACAAACATCTTAGGCTCCGCACATTTCTAGCAACTTCCTTTCCTTTCTCCCTCCTATAGGCTCCCATAGTAACTGTGCTGTTTGGTGTTATGTGCAGTAAAGCAAGTAGGAATGTGGGTTGCCCCCTGTATGTAGGATCCCCTGCTGTGCCCCCATGAGCTAATAATGCCCTTAGCTGTGTACCCCCATACAATAATATTGCCCCCAGATGTGCCCCCATGCAATAATATTGCCCCCAGATGTGCCCCCATGCAATAATGATGCCTCCAGATGTGCCCCCATGCAATAATGATGCCTCCAGATGTGCCCCCATGCAATAATGATGCCTCCAGATGTGCCCCATGCAATAATATTGCCCTCAGATGTGCCCCCATGCAATAATGATGCCTCCAGATGTGCCCCTAAAAAAAAAAAAACATCCTACTTACCTAATCCGGGCTGTGTGGCTACAGCAGCTCTCCTCCTCTTCGGGCTCCATCTTGTGAGCCGCACGGACGGAACCTACGGCAGGCGTGATGACGTCACATCATCACACCTGCCGGAGAGGTCACGTCCCGGCGTTCCATAGGCTGCTGGTATGAAGTGCCGGCGGCCTATGAGATTGAATGTAGGAGCAGGACGCTGACAGGTCCTGCTCTTACATTCTGCTCACTTTAATGTTCTGCCCGCTCACTGTGTGGGCGGAACATCAAAGTGATCTGTGCATCCTGAGAAGCTGCGCGGCCGCAATGCCTGTGCAGAGGAGCAGGGAAACAGTTGCCCAATCAGATTGCTTCTTTCATTTTTAAAAAGACCAGTAAAAACCTAGAGTGTGACTGGTTGCTATGGGCAACTGTTTCCCTGTTCCTCTGTACAAGTTTCCACCGCAATATACATTTATTGCTGACATCAATTACACAAACATGTCAGGCCACACCTCCTTCTGCTAAGCCCCACCCTCTACCTATGTTATATTTCCTTTCACTAAGATAATACACACAGCAGCAGTGGCAGTTATGATGACATCACAGAGCCCATGACATCACAGAGCGCATGACATCACAACTGCCACTGAATGTAAACAGCTCCAGTGCGGAACCTGAAGTCACTGGAGCCTGACAGGTTGTAGAGGACGTCCAGGTATGACACATAATGTAGCCGGTAAGAGGGAGTTTAGAATTACCCCATTTATGCCCAAACAAAAAAAGGGATCAAAACAGATTGCACATATGTAGTGTAAACCCATCCTTAGGGGGGATTTATGGTGCTGTCTTATAGTAAGATTCTTCTTGTTGCCAATAGCAACCACTCACAGCTCAGCTTCCTATTAATAATAATGAGCTCTGGTTGCTATGGGGAACAAAGAACATTCTTATGATTACATGGCTTGATAGCACGGCTTGTACCACATGACATCATAAGGCTTATGACATCATAGACACCATATGACATCACAATTGTCACAGAATGTAGAAAACCTCTAAACCTGAACTTTCTTTCCTCACTTGACAGATTGAAGAGGAAGAGTCCAGCCATGAAGCTGCATGAGGAGCAGGACATTGGTTGGGTATTAGAGTGTAAGCTCTTTGGAGTGTCTCCTGTACATTGAGTGTACGCACTCAGGCGGGCGGTGCAGCTGGTGCATGTGGTGAGAATGTTGGCGGTGTGTCCGGCTGTCCATAGAGAATAAGCTCCTGTTTAATGGCAGAGTATCTATGGTTGGTTAGACTGTATGCATCCATGAGCGGTGCGCCTGGTGTACATAGAGGCTAAGCTCTGAGGAGAAGGGTATGTATTGTATATTAGAGTGTAAGCTCTTAGGAGCAGGAAATGTATTGTATATTAGGCTATGTTCACACAATGTATGAGACCGGCCGTTCTGTGATCTTTCCGTCCGCGGAGCTCTGATGCGGGCGCATCAGCGTGCAGCCGCATCAGAGCTTACCATAGCCCACAGTGAAGCGAGCGGCCGGAGCCGCTCGCTTCACTGTGTGAACTGACAGGTCTTTCTGCGGCCGGAATTCACTGAATTCCGGCCACAGAAAACTGAACTGTCAGTTTTTTCTGGCGCCGCATGGGATCCCGGCCGGAGCGCATTCGATGTGTGTACGCTCCGGCCAGGATCCCATTGCACATAAAGCTATGTCACACACCGCAAAACTATGGCCGTAGTTCTGCAGCGAGAACTACGGCCGTAGTTTTACGCAGTGTGAACATAGCCTTAGAGTGTAAGCTCTTACGAGCAGGGTATGTATTGTTTATTTTGATTTAACATATTTTTCTCCCTCCAGCAACAAGCAGCAGGCCAAATGGATCCAGGGAGATATCCCATCGCCACTTATGGGGTCAGGAGGAATTTTTTCCCCCCTCTGAGGTATAACTCTCCGGGGGGTTGTTTCACCTTCCTCTGGATCATTAGGTTCAGTGGCTCTTAGTTCAGGACGGCTGTGAATGACTGCGGCAAGTTCCGTGGTCCCCACCAGGCCTGGCCTGAGAATCACTATGGCCATCTTTAGTGTAATAAAGGCCAATAATGTTTCATTACAATGTTGCAATAAAAAAAAATTCAAAAATGTATCTATTGTCCTGTTTTTTTTTTTTTTTAATTATACATGGGGGGATGCCTACATGGTGGGGAGGTGGTGGGAGGGTTATCTAACACGGGAGATACCTAACATGATGGGAGAGGTATTGGGGTCTGTAATAAGCTGGGGCTTGGTAGAGGGGTCTATAATATGCTGGGTCAATGAAATGAGACATAATTTCCACTCTCACGCTCCTTTGTCACAAATAGGGTACATCTCTTTATAGTTTTACTTTATATCTATGTCTATTCACTGACTCAACAGGATAAACTCTGGAAATGAATTTATTAAACACTGAATCAGGACGTTTATCCACCACCTCCTCATGGCCAACAACCTCATAGTCTCACCTGAAGTAGCTGACTCCAAGGGAGGGAATCAATCATTTGTCTTGGTTGATTCCTCTAGTAATGTAAGATACTGTTTTTATCAGTTTATTTCATAAACAGGTCAGACTACAAACGGTTCCCAACCTTAAAAATCATAGTGTCAAGAAATTGTATTTCCCTACTGGAGTGTACCATGGTCACCCGCAGATCTTCATAAACGTTATTTAGTTTATCTAGGAAAAGTTCTAACTCAGTCACAGAGCTCTCCCATACCAAAAACAGGTCAATATAACTTAGGCAGCAACGGACATGTCACCAGAAAGATGACACCTACACGGCCTCCTCCTCTATGATTGCCATATAGATGTTGGCATACATGGGTGCCACATTGGACCCCATAGCAGCGGCGCTGCAGGCAGAATTCATCCCAACATTTTAGGCAGCATCTATAGGGACAGGTTCAATAGTATCATATACAATCAAGAATTCAACCAGCTTCTCATCAATCAATTCTTCTGCCTAAGGGGAGGGGACCGGGGTAGTGAGGAGGGGGGCTCTGCTTGTATCTAGACTTTCCTGCCTGTCACCCATATTCCCTGTCTCTATATAGTAAGCTTAGTATAAGTATAGAGACACTGAGCAGGCAGGAAGGTTCATATGTGTGTGTGGTATATCAGTCATGAGCTTCTATGCAGAGAGGAGAGGTCGGCCAGGCCCCCCTGATTCTAGTTTGGGCCTGGGCCCCTTACAGTTGTACCACCAGTACTGCCCTGATGGCAGCCCTGAGGCCTGGGCTGGAGTATGGAGCCACCTTTTATATGGCTGGTAAGGTCTGAGATGGAGTATGGGAGCTGCCTTTTATAAGGCTGGTAAAGTTTAAAATGGAGTATGGGAGCGGCATTTTATATGATTGGTAAGGCCTGGGCTGGAGTATGGAGCCATCTTTTATATGACTGGTATTCTCACTGAGGTTCTAACAAAACAACCTCTCGGCAACATATTGTCACCAGCACAATACTACTGGGTTTCCTACTGTATATCACCAAGGCCTAAATGCTGCAAGGGATAGATCAATGACAGAGAAACTCCGTCCTCTAACCTACAGTATATGATATGAGGTTCACTTTCAGTCTCCTTTTCTCCCTGTCAGATTGAATACAATAGAGTACACTATGAAGTCTGCACACAGACGAGACAATTAGGGCCCTATTCCACGGGACGATTATCGTTCAGATTATCGTTACATCGTTCGGATCTAAACGATAATCGTTTGGTTGAATAGCAGTTAACGATTAAACGACGAACGAGAAATCATTGATCGTTTAATAAGACCTGGACATATTTTTATCGTTGCTCGTTCACAAATCGTTCGCATTAAATAAGACGTTGTTTGGTCGTTCGCAGTAGCAACGAACGCAATAGTGTCGACAAGACGACCGTAAGGAACGATTATTGTTTCATGTAAATGGGTGATCGATTTCAGGCCTTTCGCAATAGCAGTCGTTTGAAATCGTTTATTGTTAACGATTATGCGAACGATAATCGTTACTGTGATCAGCGTAAGGACTCATCTACTTTATGACTGCTCTCCTGGTCCTCTAGAAAGACATTCGATTTTTAACAGCACTTCTGCATGAAGGACATAACATAGAGCAAAGGGGGGGAAGGAACCTAGTTGGGGAAAGGAGGGTCTGAACGCTGCCAGGAGGGATCTGGTAGGTGATGATGTCATTATGTAGTTCACAGACCTCCACTCTACACAAGACCATAAAATGTACTGGTTGTCAGACTGGTGGTCACATGACCCAGCTGCAGTAATGAAATGTATGGATGCAGCTGAGCTGGGATGAAACAGATAACACTGCCAGAATACCAGCAGTGAATTAGCATTATATAGGGAAATAATGGTGTGCTTCTTGAAACCGTATTCCTACAAAATATGTTCATAGAATATAGATTTTTTTGTAGAACTGTGATGTGGAATTAGGCCATATATTTCCACTGTGTTTTACTGCAAAATAAAATAATAACTTGGTTACAGAACACAGTCAACTCCTGAGTAGTCTGAGCTTCTTATTAATCTATAGACAGTAGGAGAGGGGCAGACGAATGGTACAGTATTTTTTTTATGTCTTGTTTTAAGTGCATTGTATGAAAAACATTGGTCTTTACTAGTCATTCCAAAAAAGCCTGATGGATCCCACCTGAATGGAGACCAAAGTGACATTGGGTAATGGAATTGGGGTTTATACATCTGTTTATGCATGTGGCAGGACCTATCCCAGGGCTTACACTAATAGACACTGCTGGACAATGCTTAATACAGTGCAAAAGCAGACTAACTTTTTTTCACAGGGGACACAGACTGTCTATTATCATCTATGTCCATGAGTCTTGCTGTAAAGCATGTCACTAAATGCTGTTTCGAACAGCCCAGGTAATACGTACAAAAAGTGAAATAAAAAAATAAATAAATTACAGTCAGAAAATAGATACAGATTAAAATAAAAGAATAAGTTTTAGTATCTGACTCTAATCAGTAAAAAAAAATTAGGTGACAGATTCCCTTTAAAAATTTAAAAAAGTTGACATCTTGAAGAGACATCATGTTGGAGATCAACATCTAAGTGTTTAGATGGGTAGAATAAGCCAGGAAAAGTGAGTTCTCTTACAGCTCTGTGCCATGTGACGAGATGGACTTCCAGTTCAAGTCTATTGGCTGTGACACACACAGAGTGGAGAGAGAAGCTCTCAGCTGTGAGCTTCTCTCCCAACACATTTTAGTCTTGGTTGGGATTTACTCTATGGAATGGGTATCTTCCCTATTAAAGGAATTGTCAATTATGCAAAAAAAAAATAAAAAATGGCGCCCCCTGTCAACTCTAAATTTGTCAGTTTAAGCTTTGGAGGATTTCACTGAATAACTTCAAAACCTATTGGCTTCTGGTTAAAGAATCAAAATGATGTTTACTTTACTATACTTAGAGGGAAATGTAAATGTTAGGTAAAGAGCAACATGGCGCCTATACAGGTATACACGTAGTCACTTCTGTAAAATGGTAGAATATAACCCGAAGAGTAAAGATCTGCAGTCGGTGAAACACGCCGGTCAAGTTGTTATTAGTTTGATGCAGTTTTTTTTTTAGTGGACGCACCACAGGTAAGTGTATGCAATCTTTTCTCATGAAACATGTTACAGGGCAAAATGCTGCTGTGGGCCCTGAGTGGTTTGTGAATCATCCGGGAGGTTTTGCTGAATGCGTCTCACATCTGATGTTACTACAGAAAGGGAAATTGGGATGAGGTGACTCAGGGGGGGACACAGCTATTAGACTATGCTCCCATCATGTGTGTGATGTATGTATAGTGTGTATGAGGGGGAGACCCCACAATCTACACTAAGCAATATCTATATTATTACATTGGATTGACTGAGGCCAATGTTATACATGTACTGTACATAATCCACAGTGGGACCCAATACGTGTCACAGAGGCATATGTATTATGTATATGGCCCTGCATGTATAATAAATGGAGGCCATAAGTGTCATCCATCTACCTCATCTATTTGTCTATCTGTTTCCATATCTATCTATCTATCTATCTATCTATCTATCTATCTATCTATCTCCTATCTATCTATCTATCTATCTATCTATCTATCTCCTATCTATCTATCTATCTATCTATCTATCTCCTATCTATCTATCTATCTATCTATCTATCTATCTATCTATCTATCTATCTCCTATCTATCTCTCTATCTATTATCTATCTATCTATCTATCTATCTATCTATCTATCTATCTATCTCCTATCTATCTATCTATCTCCTATCTATCTATCTATCTATCTATCTATCTATCTATCTATCTATCTATCTATCTCCTATCTATCTATCTATCTATCTCCTATTTATTATCTATCTATCTCCTATCTATCTCCTATCTATCTATCTATCTATCTATCTATCTATCTATCTATCTATCTCCTATCTATCTATCTATCTATCTATCTATCTATCTATCTCCTATCTATCTATCTATCTATCTATCTATCTATCTATCTATCTATCTCCTATTTATTATCTATCTATCTATCTATCTATCTATCTATCTATCTATCTATCTATCTATCTATCTATCTATGCTGTTATGGTATGGTATACACCCCCCAAAAATACCTGTACCCTTAAAATGTATCACCATTTAGGGTGTTATCAAAAATCAAAATCAATGTATATGTCCTACAAATTTGTAGGATATATATGGTATGGTATTGCCTAAAAGTAGCCATACACCTCCAGCCCCCATTCTACCCATACACAGGAACACATGCTCTTCATGGGGAAGGGTAAGCCACAGCGAGACACATCTGTCTATGGCTTATCTCTCTCAGAACAAAGGGGTCGGTGGTGATTTTTCATCACGTCTCCACCGACATCATCTATCAGTGGACATTCGGGAGAGTCCCATCGGTGGACGGTCAGAGGAGCCACATACACCTTATACAGACAGCCGAATGTATAATGGCCGACTAAAGCATAAGATGTATGGGGACCTTAAATAACATTTAGAGACACAGTGATGTAATGTAATAAAAATATCTGTGTTTTCTGTCGGTGTATTTTCTAGTGTGATTTGTCACTTAGGTCACAGTTGCAGAAAATAGCAAATTTATTGTCGTTTTAACCATATGTCTCCCTGACAAATGCTCCGTCGGCTCCTAGGACAGTGGGTGGGTTCAGTATCAGGGCCCACTGTCTCATCTTGTCTTTACCTCCCTGTCCTGACAATTTGTTAAGCAAATTTGCAAAAAAACCTGAAATAGCGACTGCACATGCTGTCTGGGGTGTCACTGGGCAGTAGAAAGGGATTAACCATAACCCTTAGCACCATAATCCAATCAGGTTCAGGCCCCTCTGTAATGTCAGCCCCTCCCCCTCTATATAAGGAGGTTCGGTAACGGAGATGGCCAGTCAGCTGTGTGTGGATATTTAGCCTGGAGAAGGGTTTCATTAGATTGGATGATTGACTTTTTTTTTAATTGTGGTTTTTCAATTTTTGACACTTTTACAAGAACATGTGTTAACAAATTTACCCTTTATTGAAATTCGTTAACATTCAATTTGCAAATATTAACAAATTTGACCCCAAATTTCTGGCAGTTTTGTTCATCTCTAGTCATTGGTATATTGTCCTGCTAAAACAAGCCACTGCTTTTAGAGAATACCCTCACCACAATGGGATGGGCTGCATCAATGTTTAACCCCTTAAGGTCAAAGCCAATTTTCGTTTTTGCACTTTTGCTTTTTCCACTTTATGTTTAAAAGGCCATAGCGCTTGCATTTTTTCAACTAGAGACGTATATGAGCACTTAATTTTTGCGAAACCAATTGTACTTTGCAATGACAGGCATTATTTTTCCATAACATATGCTGCGAAATCGGAAAAAAATCAATTACGCTGTCAAATTGAAAAAAAAAAGGAATTTGTTTTGATTTCGGGGAGTTTTGCATTTACGCCGTTCGCCCTATGGTAAAACTGACTGGTTATGCATGTTCCTCAAGTCGTTACGATTACAACGATATATAACATGTATAATTTTTATATTATCTGATGGCTTGTAAAATATTCAAACCATTGTTAACAGATATATGTTCCTTAAAACCGCTCCATTCCCAGGCTTATAGCGCTTTTATCCTTTGGTCTATGGGGCTGTGTGCAGTGTCATTTTTTGCACCATGATGTGATCTTTCTATCGGTACCTTGATTGCGCATATGCGACTTTTTGATCACTTTTTATTACATTTTTTCTGGATTTGATGCGACCAAAAATGCGCAATTTTGCACTTTGGAATTTTTTGGGCGCTTACGCCGTTTACCGTACGAGATCAGGAATGTGATTAATTAATAGTTCGGACGATTACGCACGTGGCGATACCAAACATGTTTGTTTATTTGTTTATTTATTTATATTTATAAAATGGGAAAAGGGGGGTGATTTGGACTTTTAATAGGGGAGGGGATTTTTTATTAATAAAAAAAACATTTTTACTTTTATTTTTACTTTAACTAGAAGCCCCCCTGGGGGACTTGTATATAGACAGCACTGATCTCTCATAGAGATCAATGCTGTGTATATACACAGCAAAGATCGATTAGATCGGTCATAGGTTGCTATTGCCTGCTGCAGGCCATAGCAATCTATTGCCGAGCCGGGATCAGCGTCATTCCGACGCTGAGGCCCGGCACGGGCAGAAGAACGGATATCCCCCGCGCAATCGCATCGCGGGAGGGAGATCCGTCCCACTAGACTCCAGGGATGCACGGAGGAAAGCCTCTAAGTGCAGCTGTCAGGTTTGACAGCTGCACTTAGAGGCTTAATTAGCCGGCGCGGCAACGGGACCCGCGCCGGGTAATAAAGGCACTGCCCGGCTGCACATGTCAGCCGGGATCAGCGCCGTTCAGACGTATCAGATACGTCATGGGTCGCTAAGGGTTTAAAGACCATGACTGACCCTTTCTCCACATAACATTGCCCAGAGAATTACATTCTCTTTCCCAGTCCCCTGAAATGCTGAGGGGTGTAGCACCTCCTTGCTCCGCCTCCCATCCCTGTCCCTTTTTGGGGCTCAGCTTCCAGCTCACAATTAATCAAGCAGAGATAGGGATGGGAAGAGAAGCGAGGAGGTGTTACCCTTCAGCTTCTGACACTTTGCATAGAAGAATAAAAGGATTTGTCTACCTTATGGAAACACAGACGGATATATGAAAGGTACCATGTGTCTCCCTGACCTAACAACTATCTTCCTAACAACAGTGTCAGCAGTTTGGAACCTAAATTGAAGCTGACAGTTTCCCTTTAAATAGATACTGCTACCGACCCTACTCTGTGTGGTGGCTTTGCCTCGGTGAAACTGTCCACCAATGAAATGAAGCAAAAAGAAGACACAGACACATTTTATACAGGTATATATTGAATGTGCAGCATTCAAGCTTGTGGATAGTGCGAAGAACTGCACACATAGTAAGGGGGGGGGGGGGGGGTGACAGTATCACTTGAAATTTGGTGGATCCAGATTATTCCCAATCCAGACTATGGCTAAATTCACACACAGTAGTTTTGCTCAGTATTTTGGCCCTCATATTGTAACCAAAACCAGGATTGGATTGGAAGCACAGAAAGGCTATGTTCACACACTGTGAAATTTAGTGGATGGCCGTCATTTAATGGCAAATAAAACATTGGCCGCTGTTATGAAACATCAGCAATTATTTGTCATAAAATGACGGCCATCCACTAAATTTCAACAGTTAACATAGTCTTTGGGTGCCTTCACACTTACCGGATCCGCAGCGGATCCTCACGCTGCGGATTCACAGCGAGATCCACTGCGGATCCGATACCATTCACCCTAATGATGGCACATACCCGCAGCGGGATTGACATCCCGCTGTGAGTATGAGCTTTAACCCCCTGATGCCCGCCTCCTGCAGCTCCACCGCTGCCCCCATCAGCCCCGGTGCCCGCATCCCCAATCGCCGCCCGCACGCATCCTCGATCATCCCCGCAGCCAGCAGGCACCCCCTATCGCCGCCCGCATCCCCCATCATCTCTGCAGCCTGTCCGCATTCCTGATCATCCCCGCAGCCGGCACGCATCCCCGATCGCTGCCCGCAGCCCCCCCCCGCATCATCCCCGCAGCCCGCCAGCCGCCGAGAGCATACATTACCTGCTCCTCGGCGCAGCTGCTGGGATGCATGCAGGCTGCAGGGATGATGGGGGATGCGGGCGGGGATCGGGGATGCGTGCTGGCTGCGGGGATGATCGGGCATGCGGGCGGCGATTGGGGATGCGGGCGCCGGGGCTGATGGGGGCAGCGGCGGAGCTGCAGGAGGCGGGGAAGCGGCGGGGCTGTGGGCGCCAGGGGGTTAAAGCGCATACTCACAGCGGGATGTCAATCCCGCTGCGGGTATGTGCTATCATTAGGGTGAATGGTACCGGATCCGCAGTGGATCTCGCTCCGAATTCGCAGAGTGAGATCCGCTGCGGATCCGGTAGGTGTGAAGGCATCCTTTCTGTGTTTTCAATCGACTCCTGGTTTTGGTTGCAAAATACTGACCGCAATACTGAGCAAAAATACTGTGTGTGAACTCATAGGTGCGTTCACATCCATACGGTACATACATACAATCGGAGTTGCTATCACAGTAACATTCACTAGTACTTCTGCACAGGGGCCTTGGCCACACTCCAGCAATATATTAGCCTCATGCACTATTTTAAAGAACTCGCTGTTGTCAAAGCGATCAATAATAACTGTGACAGTTGTTAAAAAGAATAGTTAACCTGCTGAGAGCATTCCGTGGGTAAACAGTATGACAGCCATCAATGTATGCATGTCCTTACAGTTATGATCCCTGCCGTTATGACAGCCTTGAGGATCGCCTGCGGGGGGGTTATTGTAATGTGTGCGAGGCGCCCCTCAGCTCCCAAAGGGTTAACAGCACTTTTATGGTGTTATAATGCTGTGCTTTTATAGTACCTAGTAAAGTAGGAATTAGTGTTAAAGAAGTATTGTGTGAAGAACAAAGTTTGGCTCGTGCGCAGTAGCTAGTTCTGATATACATGTTTATATGTTATATTACCTTATTTTTGGTACTGTTACTTTAACCATGTTTCAGCTTATAAACACTCACTCGGGCTGAATTGGTTGCCTTGGCACCCGGATAAGTCCAGCAATGGGTGAGATGGTAACCTGGCTCTTTGACCTCATCCAAACAGCAGGTTCTGGTCTTTTATCCCATTAATGATCACGTCCACTTTCATTTCTGTGTTATCCGTTTTTCCTCCTCGACTTCTAAAAGCCATAACTGTTTTATTGTTGCATCAATGGAGCCTCCTGCAGCGAGATGGGGAGCGCAGCCAGGCGGGGGGTGCAGTGCTCATTCTGGTAATCGGGGGCAGTCTGACCCCGACCAATCACAACTTTTTGTCAATTTTTTTTTCTCAAATGATTGGGACGTTTTAAGTTTGTTCTGTGGATCAGTACACTCACCAAGATGGGCAATTTATATAGTTTTGGTTATGCTTCACTACTATTAAATGGAAAATACCAGCAGGTTAGAAGCATCTAATCTGCTAATCTGCCCCTACAGCATGGGGTGCTGAGGATGAAGGTAAGTTTATTACACTTTTAGTGTCCTTAGGGGACTTGAACATGCAATCGCTTGATCATTCACATAATACATATATATTACAATGTATTGTCAAACTGCCATTCTCCATATGGCATTACAGCCACAACTTATATGGACCTATAAGGACTGTCTCAGGTCCAAACTCCCTTAGGTTCCATTCACATGTACAGATCTGTGACACACTGCCCAATACCAGTATGCTATGGTCCCATACTGGACAGTCAGTATGACCCACCTCAGCCAGTGCATGGCTGTCACTGCGGGAAGGGACGCATCATGGGAACTATGGGGGAGATTTATCAAACTGGTGTAAAGTAGAATTGTCTTAGTTGCCCCTAGCAACCAATCAGATTCCACCTTTCATTTTCCAAAGAGTCTGTGAGGAATGAAAAGTGGAATCTGATTGGTTGCTAGGGGCAACTGAGACAATTCTACTTTACACTAGTTTGATAAGTCTCCACCTGTCTTCTTTTTTATTTTTCTATCAACCTAAAGTTTTTTAAGATAATTTTTTGACTTGAAAAAATTAGCTTTTTTATACAGTACAGACTGGTATAAAGTAATAAAAGAAATCATACTCACCTTGCTCTCCTGCTGCTCTTCACTTCCTGGTCTCTCTTCTGCTCTCTTCTGCTCCGCTTCCTGGCCGCTCCTTCTGCCCCTCTCTCCACGCAGGCGCCAGGGCCGACTCCTAGGGCGCATGTGCGCCAGCTGTCACAGATTTAAAGGGACAGTACGTCCCTACTTGGTTATGCACCCAAACACTTCCTCACTGTAAATGTGTGTTCCTGTCCTGCCCTACTTTGTTGGAGCCTCTGCATGCTTCCCATTAGCATGTGGTCCCAGCTCTCCCGTGATTCCTGCTGTGTTCCTGCCGCCTGTGGTTACAGCCGTGAGTCCTGCTGTGTTCTTGCCGCCTGTGGTTCCAGCCGTGAGTCCTGCTGTGTTCCTGCCGCCTGTTGTTCCAGCAGTGATTCCTGCTGTGTTCTTGCCGCCTGTGGTTCCAGCCGTGATTCCTGCTGTGTTCCTGCCGCCTGTGGTTCCAGCCGTGAGTCCTACTGTGTTCCTGCCGCCTGTGGTTCCAGCCGTGAGTACTGCTGTGTTCTTGCCGCCTGTGGTTCCAGCCGTGAGTCCTGCTGTGTTCTTGCCACCTGTGGTTCCAGCCGTGATTCCTGCTGTGTTCTTGCCGCCTGTGGTTCCAGCCGTGATTCCTGCTGTGTTCCTGCCGCCTGTGGTTCCAGCCGTGATTCCTGCTGTGTTCTTGCCACCTGTTGTTCCAGCAGTGATTCCTGCTGTGTTCCTGCCGCCTGTGGTTCCAGCCATGATTCCTTCCGACTGTGATTCCAGCCGTCAGTCCTGCTGTGTTCCTGCTGCTTGTGCTACCAGCCGTGATTCCTGCTGTGCTCCTGCCGCCTGTAGTTCCAGCCGTGATTACTGCCGTGTTCTTGCCTGTCGACTACGCATCTCCTGCTACACCTCGCCCGCCACCGCTAGCAAGCCAAGCCAGGGGTAGCGACCTGGGGGTCGCCTGCTGCAGCAAGTCCATCCAGCCTTGCGATGGGCACTAGTGGAGACCAGCGGCCCCTTAGACTCTGCTCCCTGGTACAACTTATGCCATCGCTAATGTTGGTACACCGAGTCCACGACTACAGTTGTGACAATATGACATATTGAAAAGTTTATTTCACTGGATTTTTTTTTTTTTGTTTTAAAATAACATTTTTTACAAGGATCTATGTTTCTATAAATGCATTCCACCGGAGACCACCTATATTATATACCAATAGATAGCTTATACTGCATCTTCGCAGATGTCTCCGTCTAGTTTTATTCCCTCAGCTGAAGGCAGGTAGACTTCTCCAGTCGGCAGAATGGCGAGGATTTCCAGTGTCACTGCATCTGAATGTAAATGACAGTATGAGCCCCTTCCCTCCCCCTTTCTGCAGTGTCCTCTCTAGATATAGGTTTCTGGAGCATCATCCACACTCAGGGGAGAAGAGCTATGCCTCCAGAATACATGATGAAGTGATTGCTTCCCAAGGGGTCTAGAGAAGACAGGAAATAAAGAGGGAGAAAAGATCAAAGTGAAAGGGAAGCAAGAAGAGAGGGACATAGGAATATAGATTATATGTTATGTATATTAGCACTGGAATGCTACCAGCCAATACATATGTATTGATATGTATACACAACTCTCTGTATACAAGGGCAAATTTTATTTCATATTGATTAATGGTCCGTCATGTGCAACATGTATGAGATCTCCTTGGAATGTATTCTGCATTCATGTACTATTAAGGCACACATTAGTTGGATCGTGATACCTATGGTCACCTTAACTCACAATTGGCTCGTTCAGTGATCCACATAAAGGCAATGTTAGCAAATCAATTTGCATGTTTAAGCATCTGGAGCTTTGTTGCCTGCAAATCTCTTTTGTGTTCAGATGACCAGCTGTGCGGAGCATAGGTCAGCCCCATGTAAGCGCAAATCAAGCATGCCTAGTCTTCTGATACCTTGTAAGAAGTGACAGCCAAGGTATACAAGGACCAGCGGGTTGATACCAATGCCAGCCTTCAGAGCAGTAGTAATGGCTATGACTCAACACTATCCGAGCCCTTATCTAAGAGAGTGCATGGAGTTTATTAGGCTACGTCGACGACATGTTCACTTCTCCAGGCACTGAAAGGAGCCGATGACTTCTCTTACAGGCATACTCATTCAGCTTTTTTTTTTTTTCTTTTTTGCTAATCCCAGAAATCAGAATTGATTCATGACTCAGAGGAAGTGCCTGGGAATTGTGACCTGTTGCAAATTTCAGCAATCAGTTACCCAGTAGGCAACGTGTAGGTGTTTCCACCATCCAAAGTATAGGATGAGATATCTCATGACATTCGATCACCTTGATCGACGCGGACTCCTTTTTTAGGTCTGTCCCTATCGAGACCGGCCATAGGCTCATTAGAAAACTGAGCTCCTCTGCTTCCTATAAAGATATATGTGAATATGATTAACTATTATCTGCCGAGACGTGGATAGGCACCCGGCTAATGAAGGAGTTAGTAGAATAGATGAAAGCTAAACTAATACGGTGTAATGGCTTGTGCCTAATCCAGGACATTGCAAACTATACAGGGTTCTTAAAATGACAGCCATTTGTGACGATGGAGAATGTCGTCCAGTCCGGAACGTATGGGTACCTCTTCTCCTTCTTACCTCTATGACATTCATTATGACCCAACATTAGTCATGTCGTAGAGGAGAGGACCCCCATTAACCTATTAGACCACATTACCTATAGAAGACTCTATAGATACACCCAAACTTTTCAGGGTCTGGTGTAATCTTTTAACACTATTTTATTAGTTACGTAGCTTATTTTGGCTTCCTAGACTATCAACCTAGTACGTAACCGCAAATCTCCAACGCGTCTGATCTTTTTTTTCCCTAATGCTTCTGATGGCCGTCATCATCTTCATGAATGATCCAAAATTTCATCCGATTCATCAGAACGGGCATGGGCGCCTTAAGAGCTGATGAAGCAGACGGAGATGTAGGGAATTCCCATATACAGTATCTCCCTGTGATGCCCATTCCCTGTCATCCAGTCTCCGCACAGCTCACTCCGTCATTCTCTCCTGCATGTTTTTCTTCGGCTTTTATTCCATTGCCCCCTCCTTCTCCCCTTCCAGTGTCTCTATTTCTCCCCCATCTCTCTCCTCTCTCCCTCTCTCTACCTCCCTCCCTCTCTCTCTCTCCCTCCCTCTCTCCCTGTACATGGGGCTGTGAGTGTGCGCGCTGAAGGATCTCTGCACTGCAGCCTCCTCCTCCTCCTCTCTCTCTCTCCCTCTATCACACACTGAGCATCGCTGCAGTATTAGGCATCAGTCCCTGGAAAGGAAGAAAAGAAGCCGGAGAGAGAGACTGGAGAGGGAGCCGCAAAGGAGACAGGATGCTCAACAACCTGACTGAGTGTGAGGAGGGAGAGGGGGGCACCAGTCAAGGTAAGTGCTGGAATCTGACAAGAGGGAGGTGGGGGGAGCTAATTCTCCGCAGTGCTGCTTCTGAAGTGGGGGGGCGGTAGTGACCAGACAGGGGGGGAGTGGACCCCCCCTCTATGTAATGTTCACTTTGAAGCCCATTCAAAAAAAAACAGCAAGGGGCCAAGTGTTTTACCAATTACAGAAATGCTCCCCCTGAAACTGGGGCCTGGAGACACCTTAAGCACCCCAATATCTAAGTAGCAGACTCTGTTGCACTTGGTCCCGTGGTGGCTACATCTAGAAGGTGTATAACCCCACGACCGAGACACCTTTGCAGATCCTGGCACGTTGCACTTCTGCATTAAACCAGTTCATTTCTGCTTCAATCAATGGTAAAGCACTCAATCTTGTGTAGTGATCCTCCGGGTGCTGCATGCTACATTCCAGATACATACATCCTGGACAGGCGTACGACAAGTGTTTTTTTTGCATTTGGTCCACTCTGCCGGTATACGCGGCTGCATGCTTTAGTCTGCATAATTCTGCCACCTGTACGTAACGCTGTAGCCATTATAATGTAAAATCTACTTAGCGCTCGCCACGGCAAACTGACCCATAATATCTTCCCAATGCATAGATCATGTATCAGTATTGTAGTCCCTGCTGACCTCCGTCACCCCAGTGCCCCCCCCCCTCCCCGATGACCGCTCTCCTGGTTCATGCTTTTTGTGACATGATGTCTGTTTACTTTGCACCTCCTATGAGACTAACACCAGCCGTATTATGTCCATAGCCCCGATGGTGCATCATCTCTCATGTTCACTGCATTTTCCCATCAACCCTGCAATCTCCACCAGTGTGGCTTTGCCTTCCAGACTTCCCCTTGTTTGTATTCTCCCCTGCTCTTCAGTCTTCTCACATAAGCGCTGCATTCCTTGTCATTGTCACTGCATCACAAGTCATTATTCAGACTTACGGAATCATTGGCGCAACTTTTTGATATCTAGATTTTTCGAACTCTTCTATCCCGGGATCGATGAACGGTGAATTTTAGTGTAGAATGGGTCGGAGATGTATGGATTATGTAGAACGTTCGGAAATTATGGGAAAGGTTAAAGATTAAACCTATAAAATAAGGGCGTTTAGACGTCCCCCAATTATGTCATGGATCTAAATGCCGACATGTACAAGTCAAGCAGTCCTATCTAGTTTGGATCTTGAGGTTGTCTTTAGTGTCACAAAATAACCTTCCAGTGATGAAATATAGAGCCTTGTCAGTTTCCTTGCTGTAACCTATTTTCTCCATGGTAGAGGATATATTCCATAGGAGCAGATATGCATGTATCATATTGATATGTAAAATTAATGGTTCTTGGTTTTTCCATGATTTATAAAAACAACCATATCCATCACCTCCCCCCCTTACCCTGCTTCCTGATTTATTGCCTTAGAATCCAAGGGGCTTGACTATTTTATATACTGGATATACCTATAGGCTTTTTCATTATAGTGTATATTAAAAGGGGTCTATTTCTGACAAAAATGTCCATATAATTGTAAAGGATTTTGAAACTGTATATATAGATTACAAAAGTCATCTATTATTGTGGTTGCAAAAAAAAGACATCCACACATTGCACAAACGTCAGCTTTGATTTGATTAGGCAGGGTGTAATACTCCCTCCTCCCTGTGGGGGCACTGCAGGGCAGTTAAACATGATTAGGTTATCCCACACATCACAGTTGATCATTGGATGTCATGTGATCATGTTCTCCTTGGGGGGGGGGGGGGACTCATCTTTAAAAAAGAGATTGTTTTAAGTATGTCACCACATATATACGTCCCCAACATGAAGAGTGGACAGACATGCTGATTTTAGCCTTGTTACTTATGTGTGACTATAGTGTAGTTTCTGTAAGACCCACATTGCAAGTGTTTTTACGGATGACCATACAGCTTTATTAGATGTTGGCCATATGTTTGTTCAGCCGGCAGCTATTTCCCGCGATCTCACCATACCCATGTACATCCGGAGCAGCTGAATGTTCATGTGTTCTCAATGGAGAGAGGAAGGGTAATCCTTTGCCGGAGAGCTCTGGTGGTGTCTTGTTAAAGGAACCTACACATCCTCAATAGCTGTCGGCCAAATGATCATTATGCTGACCATTATCCTCCACATACACATGAACAATCGGTTCTCTATGTTCTCTATGGCGAGCCAGACTGCTCTGGAGATGGTTTATCACTCCTTGGGTGGGGCAGTGAAAATCCATCGAACCCATGGACCGTCTCCACTGAGATTATCTGTTGGTAGAGAGTTAGGATCCCCATATAACTTTAGAGCAAGAGCAAAAGGGTCAAGAATTTGTAATCCAACATGCCCAACCCTTTTCTCTCTGGATAACTATTTAAAGTGAATCTGTCAGCACCTATGGAGGGGGAGTGGCAATGGCTTCGTGCCGCACTTCGGCCCGCCTCACCACTACCTCCTCCCAGCATGAATTGAATATTCATGGCGCCTGTCCCCCGGCCTCCTGACGACGGCATCTGTAGCTTCCTGGTTCAGTGTAGTGCGTGCATGCTCCCTCGGCATGATTCGCGCATGCGCCGTAGTGCGTTGTAGCAACACTGAGCGAAGCCATTGGGGCATAGACTTTGGCCTTCAGTGCGCCTGCGCCGCTCCGACACACTACGGCGCATGCGCGAAGCGTGCACGCACTACACTGAACCAGGAAGCTACAGATGCTGTTGCTAGGAGGCTGGGGGACGGGCGCCATGAATATTTAGTTCAAGCTAGGAGGAGGTAGTGGTGAGGCGGGCCAAAGTGCGCCACTTCCCCTTCATAGGTGCTGACAGACTCCCTTTAATAGTTAAGTTGGGAGGTTTGGCGTATTTTTGGCCAAAGTGTAAGATTCTAAAAAGTACTTAAAAGTCCTATAAATGACCTTCTAGCCTACGATTGACAGCTTTCTCGCTATTACTGTGTGTTTTTGTTGGAAGAGCTGGGGTGATGCGCCATGAATTAGGAATTGGGTTATATACAATGAGATAACACGCCTTTTGTCAACCTTAAGAAATGACGAATAACAAATTTACAACAAATTGGAAAGTCTCCATAAGGAAACTTGGTCATCCTTTTTATAATTAAAAAGAACAGGATGAAGTTAGTGGTCAGGGGTCCTAGAGTGACCATTAAAGTAAAAAGTACTACTGCTATAGGCCAGTATTCTATAGTCCATGCATATTCACACTTTATAAATTCTAATGCAAATATAGGGGGAGGCTTATCAAACATGGTGTAAAGTGAAACTGGCTCAGTTGTCCCTAGCAACCAATCAGATTCCACCTTTCATTCTCCAAAGAGCCTATGAGGAATGAAAAGTGGAATCTGATTGGTTGCTAGGGGCAATTGAGCCAGTTCTACTTTATACCAGTTTGATAAATCTGCACCCTAGAGTTTAGTCTTTTGCCATCAAAATTGTACGACTGAGATTGGACTTACTTGGACTACGGCTTTTCAATGTTAACAGCAGATTCCTGTTATTTGACCGTTGTTTCTTGCAAAGACACTATTAAAACCCCGCCTAAATACTGTATATGTTCTGTTCCAAAATAAAGGTTTTCAGACAATATCTGCCTCCCATTGAAATGGATGGAAACCCATAGTACAAAGGTTTGAAGGGTTAGGGTATGTTCACACTATAGAATATGCACGGAGACTTCTAACACATTTCGGCACGTGGCCTCCTCTTGAAGTTCCACCCGTCCCATAGACTCAATGATATTTGCAAATTCTGCCGTCCGCCCAAAGAAATGACTTGTCAAGTCGGTTGGCGGAATTCGCTGGCAAATATCATTAGGTCTATGGGACGGGGGGGAACTTTAAGCGGAGGCCATGCGTCGGTATCTGCTTAAAGTCTCCACGTGTATTCCGTAGTGTACACATACCCTTAGGTGGTAGGATATGTGTGGGTCCAGTAGAATGGTACGCAGACCAAGAACATGACAGAGATAGAAAAAAGAAGACAAGGAGAGCAGGGGAACTATTTACATATGCAGACGGATGACTGGAAGACCACAACACTCACCTCCATAAATTATAACTTATAACACCATAGTCACCTCCATAAATTATAACACCATTGTCACCTCCATAAATTATAACACCTTAGTCACCTCCATAAATGATAAACTTTATCATCGGAGTAGAAATCTACTCAATTACATTCTCAAAACAAAAATATCATTAGCCAATAACCTTTCCCCTCCAACACACCCCACAGATGAATTCACTTCTCAAATTGGGTTTCGATGAATTCATTTGTTTCTGAATTCGCTTAATGAGAATGACTCTTTAATTGTCTAATCATCATTCCGACACATTTCCTTTTTTTAAAATTATTTGACTCTTCACATTTTTAATCTAGAAAAAAAAATTGTATTATAAACTGTTTTATTATCTCCCAAACGAAGAGAAATTAGGGGCGTTGGATACAAGATGGTAGCAATACAGCCATGTTCACAGAATTATATTGGGCTGACACAGAGGTGAGGGGGTCCCATAGCAATGAGTAAAATGGGGCCTACTTCCGGTGCTGGTTGTCTTTAGGACTAACCATATTGGACAGAAGCTTCCCATTCTCCATCTACGATTCTTGGGTTATCTCCTCATGCTCTTGTAACCATTGTAGAGGTTGAATGTAAAGGTTCTTATCACCTACTAGAATAAGTGATTTAGTCAACCTCCATTGGACCCCCTCTCTCCAGTGAATCCATGGTAGATGCACTCTTGCTTCGGGTGGTAAAACTAAGCTATGACTTTGAATAGTCTTCCTTATAACATTTATGCAGTTAAAATTAATAAAGCTCATAAAATTTTAGCTTTTTAATGAAAATAAGGCAAATCATAATTTTTCTACAGAAGAATACTACATTTCTATAAACCTTTAAGACTGGGTTCACATCATATTTGGACTGTACTTTATCGGCCCATTGACAAAATGCGGTTTACTGAAGCGATTGCAGTCTGTTAGGGACTACGTTTGGTCTTATTTTTTAATGTATAGTGTACAATGTAAAGTATTGTCTTACATGATTTCGAGTCCTTCAAAAAAAAAAAAAAAAGACTTGGTTTTTGAGTCGCCAATATATTTGGTCCACTATAGTGGGCCCAACTTGGGTACTGAAAAAGTAGTACCTGCTTAGAACAAACTTCCAGCAGATGTGGTTGATAAGTCCACAGTAAATTAATCTAAAGCTGCCTTGGATAAACATATATCCATCCTAATAATAAAAAAAAATAACATAAGGGCAGATTAGATGGACCAGGATTTTTTTTCTGCTGACCATAAAATGGCATACCATTCTGTCTGAATTCTGACTGGTATACTGGCAACCTACAGCCTCAATGTAATGTGAACTCAAAATACTAGTAAGAGTCATAGGGTAATGAAGAAGTATAAAATCCATATAGTGGCCAAATCTTAGACCTTTCATCCTTGGTCAAGGTCCAACCATGTGGTAGAATTATTCATGCACAACATATGATGATTTAAAGGGGTATTCCCATCTCAGTTTGTTATGGGCTATGCAACTGATAGCGTCCGACTGATAGTACCCCATGTTATCATCCCCGCAATCAATAGAGCACTCAATGCGCCTGGGCTCCATTCATTCTCTTTGGGGCCTCCAAACATTTTCTGCGTTTAGAACATTTGGTGGCCCCATAGAGAGTGCTCCATGCGTTGCAGGAATAATTGTGTCCTGTTCTTACAAATAGTTGGGGTCACAGCAGTTACACTTGTAGCTTGTTATCCCCTGCAATTAACTTGTTATCCTCTATGTCCTGGCAAGGAGATAAACAAACTCAGATGGGAATACCCCTTTACGTTCTGTTTACATTGGACGATTTTCGAAATCAGTAATGGAACATAGAACCATTGCTAGCACATCTCCCCGTATAAGGGGCTGCCCAAACAATCCAGTGATCATCCGTGTGACCTGGCTGCATGATTGGATTGAACCTTGTAAAAGAGTTCTGATCTTGCTGATCACTGCTTGTTTGCAGCTAAAGGTCCTTGGTCAAGAATGTGAAGATCATTAACATAAGAGGCCTATGGGTAATAAGTCTTTCCCCAATTGTCTCATCCATTGTGTGACCCTGATTGTAGGGACACACCAAGTCATTTGATGATCATCAAGAGCTTAGTAATCATAATGAAAGTGGAGGTTTAGTTTGTAAGGTTTGTATGGAGATGATATCGGAAGACTAGCCTGTGGGGAGGAAGATCATGCTAATTTTATTGAGCGAATTTTTATGAGCTGCGTTACCATACCGATAATGATTACTTCTATAATGTGTTATACCCAGTAATAAAGGATAGTGTTACAATGAACACATAGCTGCCAGAGAAGAGCTTCCAGCAAATATATATCCCTTACTCGGTCTCTCGCAGATACAAATATTTGATTGCAAGCTTTAGAATGCAAAGGAAATTATCATGTACAGAGCTAAGTACATTAGCAATTAATAGACGTCGCAGTAATCTCCGTATATCTTGGGAAATTTGTACTACATTGGTTAAATCACTGCAATTCCCAGAAACATTAGAGCATAAATAGCTCTCTTAATAATGAGGACAGGAGAATGGACTATGGGCCTAGGTCGATACATTTCCTAATGGTTACTACTTACTTTATATAAGAATTAATAGCAATGAGTAAATTGATGGGCATGGGAAGAAATTAATGTAAAGAAAAATGAATATGGAAATGATGGACAACTGTGTAAACCAGAAATGCAAAAAGTTGAAAAGATCAGTGATGGCGCTGCTATGTAATAAAACTGTAAGTACTTAAGCATAAAAAAGCATAAAAAGCAACAAGTTTCTGGACCAAAACGGTCACTTCCTCAGGCCAAAAACATGCTTCATCCAAGGATGAAACGGTTCCTTCATCAGGCAAAAAAACATGCTTCATCCGTGGATGAAACGTTCCCTTCATCAGGCCAAAAACATGCTTTATCCGTGGATGAAACGTTCCCTTCATCAGGCCAAAAACATGCTTCATCCATGGTTGAAACAGTCCCTTCATCAGGCCAAAAACATGCTTCATCCATGGATGAAACGGTCCCTTTGTCAGGCCAAAAACATGCTTCATCCATGGATGAAACGGTCCCTTCATCAGACTAAAAACATGCTTCATCCATTCATCCATGGATGAAATGATCTCTTTGTCAGGCCAAAAACGTGCTTCATCCATGAATGAAACAGTCCCTTTATCAGGCCAAAAACATGCTTCATCCATGGATGAAATGGTCCCTTTATCAGGCCAAAAACATGCTTCATCCATGGATGAAATGGTCCCTTTATCAGGCCAAAAACATGCTTCATCCATGGATGAAATGGTCCCTTTATCAGGCCAAAAACATGCTTCATCAACGAATGAAATGGTCTCTTCATCAGGTCAACAACATGCTTCATCCATGGATGAAATGGTCCCTTCACCAAGGCAAATAAAATTCTTCATCCATGGATAAAACGGTCCCTTCATCAGGCCGAAAAAAATGCTTCATCCATGGATGAAATGGTCTGACGAAAGGAATGATGAAGGGACCGTTTCATCCATGGATGAAGCATGTTTTTGGCCTGATGAAGGGAACGTCTCATCCACCCATGAAGCTTTTTTTTTGGCCTGATGAAGGGACTATTTCGGTCCAGAAATACGTAGCTTTTTATGCTTTACTGTACAGTTTTTTATGCTTAAATACAGACAGTTTTATTATATAACAGCACCATCACTGATCTTTTTAAATGTTTGCATTTCTCGATTTCCTACGGTGGTTCGTTTGAACTCATTGAACTGGATGAGAGGCTGCAGCTTTTCAGAGATCTTTCACTTCCTATAGGCGTCAAGGTGTTGTGCCCTGTGCATAACCCACCCAGGTGATCATGTCTCTTCATTCTAGGAGAGTACTGTTCTCACCACCTTTTTCTCTGCACATGAGCGCTTTCTCCTTGCTTTGTTGTAACAACTGTGTAAAGTAACACTACACGGCAGGTCAACCCACCCATTGGTTCAGGTTGTGCCAGTCACAATGCCATGACCATATTGAACCATACATTGTAAAGCTCACAATAAATGAATTGGGGGAAACATACATATATACGTAAAGTCCTAGACTATGGAAATATATGGTAATTTAGGTTTTTCTAATTTGGAGCTTGGATTAGATATCAAGGTAGAAATGTAGACAATCTTGGAGATGGCATTGGTGAAGTATATAGGAGAAGAAGCTTGGCCTGAGGTGTTGTCTAGAAAATACTGTTTGGTCAATTAAAAATCCAATACACAAAGTCATTCACAAGCATTTATAACATTTAGAAGCCCTTCTTGAGGAATCACTACAACTATCCTATACTCTTGATGTTAGTGTCTTATGAGAAAATGGAACCTTGGTTTGGAATGATGGAAAAATTACTGTAAAAAATTGAGTATGTACTAATCTTCTGAGTGGTACGAGTTACTGTATGTAAAGATTGAGCCACCAGGTTGGGTAGCATATGGCCCAAGTTAGACTCAGTAATACATGATAAGAAATAGGTAACCAAATAGGTATCCATCAGGCGAAAATATGAGGAAAAAAAGTTTTGGGTCTCGTTCAGGACACTGGGACTGGTAACTATGTCATCCTAACTTACTATAAATATTGAAGATAAGACCTATTGATCCATGTAAAGAGGAGAGGGATAGTCAGCTATTTTTTGGATCAGTAAAATATTGCACATAAACTTTAACACATAAATTTAAACTTACTGCATCAACCTTTTAGGATTTAAATTTAAATTCAATTTATAACAGATGATTTTCAAATTTAAATTTGGCTTTAAATTTTCAGTTAACGTAACAGATATAAGTAGCCATTTCATTGTCAAATTACTTTATTATATGTTTAGTTTACTTTATTTACTGTCACAAAAAATCCCTCCATTATCAGTGCTCAAAATTAGAAATAATTAGCTTAAAGTGAATCTGACACCACCCTGACAGCCTATCGAGCTTCTGGCACTGTCAGATATATATCAATAAAAGCATTCAGAACATATATTTTTTGCCTATGTTTGGGCTTTGAAAAGTGTCAAGGAGGCGGGGGCCTATCATTCCCTTTAGTACCACTACTCTAGCACCACTACCGCTCATAGCCCTGTATGCCCGCCCTTTTTTTTTACTGTGCATAGTACTAGAGCTGAGGGAATGATAGGCCCCACCTCCTTGACACTTTTCACAGCCAGAACATAGGTTTGTTTGTTTTTAAATAAAAACACAGGAATAATAGGCCTCCTATTATAATAGGCTCTACCTCTTCAACGCTATTCATACCTCAAATAAAGATGTTTTTATGATCACAGACACAGGTATGTTCTTACAGCTTTTACTGACATCTATCCAGTGGTGCTGCCAGCTCAGTGGGTGATCAGGGTTTGATCAGGGTTTTAGGCTGTGTGTATTCATTTTATGATAATTATAGATGAGCTAGACTTGAGCATGCTCGAGTTTGATCGCTCGGCATTTGATTACCAGTGTCTGACAAAGTTAGATAAAGCCCTAGGGAGTCCTGGAAAACATGGATACAGCCTATGGCCTATTGCTGTATCCATGTTTTCCAGTGCTCCCTAGGGCTGCAACCTGATCCTTGATATAGGTTTTAACCTATAATTGTTGGGCGCCGACCGCCAATCACTACGTGTAATAGCGGTGCGCTACTGACGATTTACATTACCTGTCTCAGCTGACAGGCCGCTCAGCCAATCACAGGCCGGGACCGCCGCGGCCAGTGATTGGCTGAGCAGCCTGTCAGCTGAGACAGGCTGCTCTGAAGCTGGAGCGCCCGGGACCCAGGGAGAAGAAGACCGCAAGAGGAGCCCTGCAGCCTGGATAGGTAATGTATAAAGTTTAAGCAATAATCGGGCCATGGAATAGGCCCAGTAAACGAGCGCCGATCTTGCAGATCGGCGCTTGTTTACAGTTATTACCAGGTCCCCATTGGCCCTTGTAATAACCCGTTATTCAAATGCAGAACGATCCAATTCCAGCATGCTCGAGTCTTGCTAATCTGTAAAAATTATCCATTTTATTTCTAATGTTGGGCGCTAAAAATGGTCTACCTATAGGAATTTTTTGTGACGATTATATAAATGATGACAAAAAAGATTATATAAGGATTTCTAAACAGTAGAAAATGAGATTTTTCGAGAATGAGAAACTGTACCTAAAGCGTCTTCATTTGAAGAAATAATAAACTAGGGAATATACTTCACTCTGCAATTGTGTTCTGATCCCCCACTGGTCTCCATCTGTCCCTGCCGCTCTTCTCTTTAGATTCTGGCATATTGATATTTTGTCCATAATAACTTCATATCTTGTTACTGCAGTCAGTCCTAATGGTCAAGTTGTCTAAAGGCCAGAGATATTTTTCTTCTTCTTTTAAATAGAATGTCTGTATTGTAGGTATCTGCTCGAATTGTGGAAGTATAGGTAAGCTCAGTTAGTTAAATAGACTAGAAAGGTCACCAGTTAACTGTTGTTTAAAGTGAATGTACCATCAGTAAATTTGCTTTAAGTTTTGCACACAAAGAAAACGGCGCTGATGCGAAGAAAACGGCGCCGGTGCGAAGAAAACCGGTGCCGCGATGCCTTTTTTGAACCATGGCCCGATTCCAACGCAAGGCGCTGGTCTATTACCAAGTATCGGCTGGGGGTGAAGCACTGGAGGTGGGTAGGCCTGCCCCCAGTGGGAGGAAACCCCCACCCCTCTATTCCATTAGAATCAATGGAGCCGCATCATAGACGGGCGGGCTTTCCTCTCACTGGGGGCGGGACAGCTCGTTTTCAATGCTTCATCCCAGGCCGCTGCTAGGTAATAGACTGATGCTGTCAGACCGTTGTTCACAAAAAGTACTGCTGCACCGGTTTCCCTGCATTGGGGCTGTTCTATTCATGTGCAAGACTTGTATTGATGGTACATTCACTTTAAGGGTAGCTTTACACGTACTGATTCCGATTGCGAGTTTGCGGATCCTGCAGTGTGAAGCTAAATGGGTCCCATACACGCAGCAGATCGATCCGCTGCGTGTATGGGACCCAGCCCCTCTAACCCCCCCCCCCCCCCCCCCGCCGCCGGCTGCCCACAGCCCTGGCCCCTTTAAGCCCCCGGTCATCCGCCCGCAGCCCTGAGCGTACATTACCTGCTCGACGCCGCAGCTGTGTGCGACGCTGTCGGTTCCACTCGCTCCTTATCAGCCAATTAAGGAGCGAGGGGAGCCAGAAGCGTCACACACAACCGCAGCACCGAGCAGGTAATGTATGTTCGGGGCTGCGGGCGGGCCGCCAGGGAGTTAAAGGGGCCGGGGCTGCGGGCGGGTGGGCGGCGGCGGCGGGGGGGTTAAAGGGGCATTCAGCTTCACACTGCAGGAGCCGCAGCGGATTTCACTGCAAACTCGCAGCGTAAAATCCGCTGTGGATCCGGTACGTGTAAAAAGCTACCCTAAATGCTATTTAAAATTCAACTTTGAGATATGTAAGGATTTGATTGCCCTACATACTGTGGGTCTCTTGTCAAGCAAATAAGGAATTCCGACGGACACTAAACTATTCTGAAGGAGAAAGAAACATGTGTCACCTAGATTTGTATTTTACTGATCAGAGCCTCATACTGAAACGTGTGCCTTTTTCTAATCTGTTTTTACTTTCTCATTGTAAGTTTTTTATATTTCATCTTTTGTACATTATTAAGGAGGCAGATATATTGCCTGAACTGCTTTAAACAGCATTTACAGATATGCTTTACAACAAGCCCCATGGACATGGAAATAATAGGGTTGGAGCGTTGACTTTTATAGGTTTTCTAGACATGCTCTGTGACCTGTGCAGGGAGGGGGAGGCTGAGCTGAATTGTGAATGAACTGATTCGATCTTATCTATGTCACCCGTCATTGCAATCCTGTCTGTCTTGATAAGGAGGAGGCTGCTGAAAAGTTTTCTCTGCGGAACAGAAAGTGCAAACGTATTATTAGGCTAATTTACAACATAAATAGTGAAATGAATAGTGTAATGTAACATAAATAGTTACTTTATACTTTTACACAATAGGTCATTTTGTGATGACACATTCCCTTTAAGCATAAAATACCTCCACTCCAAACCTTGGGTAACTTCGGGCGCAGGTCCAAAATGAGCATAGGTAATATAAAAGGGTTAGATTTATTTAAAAACACAACGCGTTTTGAAGTCGTACTGACTTCTTTCTCAAGTGTCCCTCAAGTGTCCCTTAAATAAATCTAACCCTTTTATATTACCTATGCTCATTTTGGACCTGCGCCCGAAGTTACCCAAGGTTTGGAGTGGAGGTATTTTATGCTTATAGTAACCAATTTGGTTCTCGGGAGTGGCTGCGGTCCATCTATCTACATGCTTTTGCTGAGTGTTGTGCCTTGCATTTGCACAACCTCCACAGGTAAGAGTCTCCTTTTTTCTCCTCTCTTTCCAATTGGTTTTGTGGGAATCACACTATGGAGCGCTGTTCACATTTGTATCTACATTCCCTTTAAGGCTATGTTCCCACACAGTATTTTTGCTCAGTATTTTGCAACCAAAACCAGGAGTGGATTGAAAACACAGAAAGACTATGTTCACACACACTGTTGAAATTGAGTGGATGGCCGTCATTTAATGGCAAATAATTGCCGTTATTTAAAAACAAGGCCGTTATTTTGAAATAATGTCCGTTATTTGCAATTAAATGGCGGTAATCAACTCAATTTCAACAGTGTGTGAACATAGGGGGAGATAAAAAAAACTGGTGTAAAGTAGAATTGTCTCAGTTGCCCCTAGCAACCAATCAGATTCCTCTTTTTATTCCTCACAGACTCTTTGGAAAATGAAAGGTGGAATCTGATTGGTTGCTAGGGGCAACTGAGCCAATTCTACTTTACACCAGTTTGATAAATCTCCCCCATAGTCTTTCTGTGTTGTCATTCCACTCCTGGTTTTAGTTGCAAAATACTGACCAAAAATACTGTGTGAGAACATAGCCTAAGAGCCAGTTCACACGGAGTAAAAGTGGTGGAATCCCGCCTGCCTCAGTGGCATGCAGTCTGTCTATGGGAGGGCTCATGTACCTCCTCTGTCAGCTCCACTTCTCTCAAAGAATTGATATGTCCGATGCTTTTACTCCTTGTCAACTGGCCCTAAAGGAATAATCCGGAGTAAAAAATCAACTGTTATCAGGAAGTGGTGTATTCTTTCCAGTCTGACACAGTGCTCTCTGCTGCCACCTCTGTCCGTGTCAGGAACTGTCCAGAGCAGGAGAGGTTTTCTATGGGTATTTGCTACTACAATGTACAGTTCCTGACACGGACAGAGGTGGCAGCAGAGGGCATACAGCAGCAGGACATACAGCAGCTGATGCGTACTGGAAGACTGGAGATTTTTAAATAGAAGTAATATACAAATCTGGATACCATTTAGGCACTTTTAATGCTTCCCTTGTGCTTCTCAGACAAGCCTAACCACATAGGACACAGGATAGGGCACCTAGATTGATTCCATCCAACCCTCCATTCTCCGCACCCCTTACCAAACAGAGTAATATTCCATACAGACGTCCATCCGAAAATGTGACACTTTAGTGTTCTTTTGGCTTGTAATGGCTCCCCACTGAGACCATAATAGATGTTAGTCCCCCTCCGACCTTTCGTGGCAAAAGACAGAGAGAAGTGACAGTAAGGCGATATAAGTGTTTGACACCAAACGTTTGTGGACGGGAGGTTCTGTGGAGACTGGATGGGTATATTAAGAGATCATCCGCACAGGCTTCTATTCTCCATCGCTCACCTTGTAGCCTCTGATGTTCTTGTTGTTTCTAATCGCTATCAGCAGGTCCTCATAGCAAGAATAATAAGCAGCGGGGATAGAGGGCACCCTGCTAGCTCCCATTATTGATGTGTATTAGCTTAGAACAAGAACCAATTATTTTATTCATGCAGATGGGGCATACTAAACACCATTTTTCCCCTCACTTTAACTGAAGCCGGGATGAATCTATAAGAGGGTGTGGTGGACTAGCACTTTAATATGTCTTTTTGCCATCTATTAAGTGTAACATGAAGATTGATTGGGAGAAACGCCTCTTTTTTTAAAGGGGTAGTCAGGAGCCCGACATTTTTTTCAAAGAGTCGGGGAGGAGGTGGCGGAACTACATGCACCTACCTCCCCGGCTCCAGTGCCAGGGTGCGCTGTCGAACCCTCCGGTTCCTGGTCCCCCGGCCAAATTCTGGTTGACCACCCTGCTTAGCCAGTCAGTGGTTAACGCAGGACCCTGCTACGGCCACTGACTGGCTAAAAAGGGCACGGGTACCCGCTTAGACAAGGAAGCCGGGAGACTGGGAACCGGAGGGGCCAACAGCGCCCCCCAGCAATGGAGCCAGGTAAGTAAGTGCATGTAGTTAGGTTCAGCCAACTCCTCCCTGGCTCTTTAAAAAAAATGTCACGTGCCGGTACCCCTTTAAAGAGACCCTGTACCCACAATCTGACCCCCCAAACCACTTGTACCTTCTGCTTTTAATCCAAGATCTGTCCTGGGGTCCGTTCAGCAGGTAATGCAGTTATTGTCCTAAAAAACAACTTTTAAACTTGCAGCCCTGTGCCTAACAGGAGTATCTGTGTCCTAACTTTGCACCACCCCTCCGTCCCTCCTCCCCACCCTCCTCATCATTAGGAATGCTCCAGGCAAATTGCCTCCTATTCCCCACCTGTGTCAGCACGGTACATGTGCTGGATCATTAAGCACCTCTGCAATGTTCAGCATGGAGGAAATGTTCCCCACAATGGTGCCGACCAAATAGTAAAAAAAAAATTTCGCTTCTCCAACTGGTACATTTGCTTTAAGCCTTTCTCTCTCTGATATAACATTGTAGTTGATGTAGTCCGTGCCCGTCTTATTATCATATAACGTTACGATGCAAATCATAGATCAGTTGAGCAACAGTTTTAGTTCGGACTTGGATTTCCTGACATTACCATGTTGTATAAAGTTGGGCCCCAGTCGAAATAAGCCCTGTACTAATTCCACCATGTATCTTCATCATGTCGTCTCTTCATTGTACCAATAAAAAATGCCTGACTATAATAGACGGTTGATGTGGTTAAACCCAATTACTAGTAGACTCAGAATGAAACATGATTTATAACTTACCACCGTGTCCTGCTAAAGAAGATAACGTGGTGGGCCCTAGTGGGACAAGCGCCTTCTCTACTGCATAGACAATTGATGAATGCACAATGTAACATATTTCCAATTTGTAGGATCAATTACAGATTAGAGGTTAAAAAGATTCTCTATGAAGTTTATTTCTATGCAATTGATTTCTCACTGGTTGCAAAAGCAATACTGTTTATTTTTTTTTTACATTTCCATTATGATAGTTGATGTTTATGGTGATGATGGTGGCCAGACCTGAAGAAGGTCGATAGCAAGTAATAACATGGTGATAACAGCCAAGACCTATACGGTGATGTACATGATGAAGCTCTAGGTGGAGATAATCTGTCACTACACAGTCCTCTCCATGGTTCCCTAATGCCCTCACAGTCCTGATAAGGCTAGGCTCACACTGCGCAGCGTCTTTTATGTCTATTTTAGCCGAAAGGAGTGGAGGAAATAAATTAAGGGGGTTTAAGTGTAGCATGGGCTATCTGGAAATCCTCCATCACTTTTTAAATAGCAAGCATCATTTCAGCACAAATGTACTGCATTGATTACACGTGTGGGATCCAGGGAAACATAGAAACACAGAACATTGTCGGCAGAAAAAGACCATTATCTAGTCTGCCCTATTAGTATTTCCCTTCTTATTATCTTAGGATAGATAGATGTTTATCCCAGGCAGGTTTACATTCAGTTATTGTAGATTTACCTACCACATCTGCTGGAAGTTTGTTCCAAGTATCTACTACTACTACTACTACTGTGTCCCCTTGTTCTTGAGTTTAGTTTTTTTTCTAAAAACAATTTCCTCCTGAACTTTATTTAGTCCTTTCACATATTTAAAGGTTTCGATCATGCCCCCCCTTTCCCTTCTTTCCTCCAGACTATACAGATTTAAATCCTTAAGTCTTTTCTGTTTTATGTCTGACACCCTTTTGTAGCCTGTCTTTGGACCGTTGTATTTTTATCAATATCTTTTTGTAGGTGAGGTCTCCAGACCTGGTCACAGTATTCCAGATGTGATGTCACTAGAGCTCTATACAGCAGAATCACAATCTCCCTCTTCCTACTGGTTATACCTCTAGCTATACACCCCAGCATACCATTATATATACAGCCCAGCATACCATTATATATACAGCCCAGCATACCTTTATATATATACAGCCCAGCATACCATTATACATACAGCCCAGCATACCATTATACATATACAGCCCAGCATAATATATATATATATATATATATATATATATATATATATACACACACAGCCCAGCATATTATTATATATGCAGCCCAGCATACCATTATATTTACAGCCCGGCATACCATTATATATATTATATATACACACAGCCAGCATACCATATAGCTATACACCCCAGCATACCATGATATATATACAGACCAGCAAACCATTATATGTACAGCCTAGCATACTATTATATATACAGCCCAGCATACCATTATATATACAGCCCAGCATAATTATATATATATATATATATATATATATATATATATATATATATACATACATACACACACACACAGCCCAGCATATCATTATATATGCAGCCCGGCATACCATTATATATATATATATATATATATATATATATATATATATATACAGCCCAGCATACCATTATATATATACAGCCCAGCATACCATTATATATACAGCATAGCATACCATTATATATGCAGCCCAGCATACCATTATATATACAGCCCAGCATACCATTATGTATATACAGCCCAGCATACCATTATGTATATACAGCCCAGCATACCATTGTATATACAGCCCAGCATACCATTATATATACAGCCCAGCATGCCATTATATATATACCATTATATATACAGCCCAGCATACCATTATATATACAGTATATACAGCCCAGCATACCATTATATATACAGCCCAGCATACCATTATATATACCATTATATATACAGCCCAGCATACCATTATGTATATACAGCCCAGCATACCATTATATATACAGCCAGCATACCATTAGCTTTCCCCACACCTGGTTGAACTGGTGACTCATTTTAAGGCTGTCAGAAATCAATGCCCCTAAATCCTTCTCTTCTGAAGTCTTTGCCAACACAGAACAGCCTATATGATACTTGGATAGAGGATTCCTCCTCCACAAGTGCATTGTTTTACATTTGGAACTTTGAAAGGATAGCAGAATGATACCTGGGGAAAAGGGAATACAGTAGTCTTCCTGCCAGCCTTGCATAGTGTATGGGGAGCACCATAAAGGTTAGTGTGTATTTGGTTTTTGTTTAATTTTCTTGCACCTAAGTTACTAAACTCAGTTGTGCCTCATGCTTTTACTGGGTTTTTGTTTTGGCTTTTTTATACTATGAAGACAATAATCGCTACATGCTACAACCTATTAAGGGGGTATTCCCATCAGAGCTTGTTATCCCCTATCCATAAGCCGATCGCTGGGTGTCCGACTGGTGGGAGCACCTACTGATCCTGAGAATGGGGATGCAATCGCTCTGCAATGAATGGGGTGGGTCAGCGTTTTATTCAGTCTTTATGGGACCACTGAAGTCATCTGAGTGCGGAACTTGGCGGTTGAACCCCGAGTGATCAGCTACCTGTGTATGGGGAGGATTGGAAGTTATTGGCGGTGTATGGCCAGCTTTATACTGCAATTGTCTAATAGTCTTCCAGAGGACTCTTATAAAACAGTATAATTCAGACTCTATGGGACATGTTGTAGATGGCTCCGTTATGGGGCATATTGACGGATACTGTTATGGAGGAGCAAATGTGTCTGAATATACTTAGCACATGAGCCATGAAAAGTATGTAGCCATATAGCGTATACAGCAGATCACTGTATAACTGTATACAGCAGTAACATCTTGGCACTATATAGACAGTATATCCATATTATGTAGGCACAATAAGATGGTATTATGTGGGCTGTATATAGCAGTACTATCTTGGCACAATATCGGCAGTATGTCTGTATTATGTGGGCACAATATGATGGTATTATGTGGGCTGTATATAGCAGTACTATCTTGGCACTATATAGACAATTTATCCATATTATGTAGGCAGAATATAGTGGTATTATTTGGCTGTATAAAGCAGTACTTTCTTGGCACGATATAGGCAGTATGGCTGTATTATTTGGGCACAGTATGTTGGTATTATGTTGACTGTATATAGCAGTATTATCTTGGCACTAAATAGACAGTATGTCCATATTATGTGGGCTGTATATAGTAGTACTATCTTGGCACTATATAGGCAGTATGTCTGTATTATGTGGGCACAATAAGATGGTATTATGTGGACTGTATATAGCAGTACTATCTTGGCACTATATAGACAGTATGTCCATATTATGTGGGCTGTATATAGCAGTACTATCTTGGAACTATATAGGCAGTACGTCTGTATTATGTGGGCACAATAATGGTGGTATTATGTGGGCTGTATATAGCAGTACTACCTTGGACTATATAGGCAGTATGTCCATATTATGTGGTCTGCATATAGCAGTACTATCTTGGTACTATATAGACAGTATGTCCATATTATGTGGGCTGTATATAGCAGTACTATCTTGGAACTATATAAGCAGTATGTCTGTATTATGTGGGCACAATATGTTGGTATTATGTGGGCTGTATATAGCAGTACTATCTTGGCACTATATAGGCAGTATTATGGGGAGATTTATCAAAGGAGTGTAAAGTAGAGCGGCATAGTTGCCCCTAGCAACCAATCAGATTCCACTTTTCATTTTTCACAGACTCTTTGGAAAATAAAAAGGTGGAATCTAAACCAGTTTCACTTTACACCATGTTTGATAATCCTCTCCCTATGTCTGTATCATGTGGGCACAATATGGCGGTATTACGCGAGCTGTATATAGCAGTACTATCTTGGCAACTATACCAAATGTTTTTTTTTCTTTTCTTTTCAACACGACCAACATGTCTTATATGAGAAGCATAGGCTGAAAGAGCCCCTGAAGCATCCCTTTGACGTATAGGAGAAACATGGTGTGAACATAGCCCTAGGCAGATTTGTGCTGCTAAACAGTATACAGTTTTCTGTATCAGAACAGACACAGCACCATGGCCCCAGGCGTCTGCATTTACCCACAGCCATCCTGTACTGGATTACAAAGATTGAGCGGGACAGAACTGCCGTCTATGTGTTAGTAATCAGACGCCATTGTTTTTCAGTAAAGGATTTACTTAAATATGGTAAAGTCTCTAGTAAGTAATAAGTAAGGAGTGATATAATGCAATGATATTCACCAATAAATCATACAGATATCAGTGTATGTACTCTATATAATGGGATTAATCCATAACAGCTGTTGGGGCCATAAAGTAATGGACACGCATATTGATGAGATTATATATATATATATATATATATATATATATATATATAGTATGTTGGGAGCTTGTCATGATGATAGACGGTCGAGCATGAAATTGGCTTACTGGTAAAATGGCCACCAAAATATTTGATCAATATATGTCTAGTCAGGAAATTGGTTCTGCAATAAAATGTCATTTTTTATTCCTTATTGCATTAGGACAAGTACATGGATTCATTTGTCATTTCATATCATCTTAGTCAATGCCGACTACATTTATCCGAACAGGCAAGACGCTGACTAGGCCGTTTGATTTCCCGTCTCGATGACTTTGACCATTTACCTGTATTTGGTCCTTGATCTTTGTGGAATCTCTTCGCTTCATTATGTTGTGGTGATCGATGTGGCAGCCGGAGCCCCTTTTAGTGATTGAAAGAAGAGCAGGTTTTAAAGGATTCCTTAGGATCCAAATGATTCAGAGGCAGGGTTGGACTGGCCCACCAGAGGACCGGAGAATTCTCCGGTAGGCCCCCAGCTTTAGAACCTGTACTAACATAGACTGACATGTTGGTTCTTACTAGTTCTTCATTGGTGGGCCCCTAGGATCATTTCCTCTGGTGGGCCCTAGATACCCCAAGTCTGACACTGTTCCGAGGGTTCTGTTACATAAGGGGATTATGGACCAAACCGGCCAATATTCATCCTGTGTAATAGGCCCAATGAAGAAGCCAAATCTGATGAATACTGGTATTGGATAGGTGTAAAAATCCTTGTCTATTGGCCGCGCACCGCTCTTTAGGCATCTGATGAATGATTGCAGTAAAGGGCCCCCAAATAGTCTAGCCAATGTTTCAGCAGCCCGGATTACCCCAATACCGAACTATGTAATAGGCTCAGAGTCGTTCTTGGAGACACGGATCATGGATCGTGTTGTGTAACTGTCCAAGCATGTAGCAATACAGACCTATAGGCACGCTGAGGGCAGTCATGCAGGGAGGAAACTCAAGCCATCAATTCTTATTTAACTGTGTATTGCGGTATTATTTAGGAGTTAAATTAAGTGGGATCTTTAATTAGTAATATTTATTTTGTGGGCACAATAAGGTGGGATTACATGGGCTGTATATAGCAGTTAGTATGTAGTATGTTGGTATTATGTGGGCAGAATATGGTGGTAGTATGTGGGCTGTATATAGCAGTACTATCATGGCACTATATACACAGTATGTCTGTATTATGTTGGCCGTATATAGCAGCACTATCTTGGCACTATATAGGCAGTATATCCATATTATGTGGGCACAATAAGATGGTATTATGTGGGCTGTATATAGCAGTACTATCATGGCACTATATAGGAAGTATGTTGGTATTATGTGGGCAGAATATAGTGGTATTATGTGGGCTGTATATAGGAATAATATCTTGGCACTATATAGACAGTATATCCATATTATGTGGGCACAATAAGATGGTAATATGTGGGCTGTATATAGTAGTACTATCATGGCACTATATAGGCAATAAGTTGGTATTATGTGGGCAGAGTATAGTGGTATTATGTGGGCTGTATATAGCAGTAATATCTTGGCACTATACAGACAGTATGTCCATATTATGTGGGAACAATATGGTGGTATTATGTTGACTGTATATAGCAGTATTATCTTGGCACTCTACACGCAGTATGTCTGCATATATAGGCAGTATGTTGGTATTATGTGGGCAGAATATAGAATATAGTGGTATTATGTGGGCTGTATATAGCAGTAGTATCTTGGCACTATATAGACAGTATATCCATATTATGTAGGAACAATATGGTGGTATTATGTTGACTGGATACAACAGTACTATCTTGGCACTATATAGAAAGTATATCCATATTATGTGAGCACAATATGGTGGTATTATGTTGGCTATATATAGCAGTACTATCTGGGGGGGGGAATTTACAAAGTGTACGCCAGGTAGAGGGTGCAGATTCGCCCCCTCTCCCTGGATTACGCCCCCCGCAGGCGCAAATCATGACGCGAATCTACAGCTGCTAGAAGCACGCGCAGGTTTGGTGTGCCGGGTGCAGACTCGGGCACCCGGCCGGATTCACTAATACGCCTGCCTGGAAAAAGGGAATGGGGCTTAATATAAGACCGGTGTACTTGTACGCCTGTCTTCGTAAATCCCCCCCCCAGTATATCTATATTATGTGGGCAAAATATGGTGGTATTATGTTGGCTGTATATAGTAGTAATATCTTAACACTATATAGGGAATATGTTGGTATTATGTGGGCACAATATGGTGGTATTATGTTGACTGTATATAGCAGTACTATCTTGACCACTATATGCGCAGTATGCCTGTGGGCACAATATGGTGGTGTATTATGTGGGCTGTATATAGTACTACTATCTTGGTACTATATAGACAGTATATTGGTCTTATGTAGTTTATAATTAGAAAAAAACTGTCTAAAAAATTGCAAACAAGGAAAAGAAATTTAACGCCTGGACACTATGTTCTGCTGGCATTATATTCCTGGATGGCAGCAATGCTTCTTGAAGGTATATCCAAGAAAAACCTCAATGTAACTCCAAACATTGGGAAGGTACAAAATAGGACCATAGTAGTAGCCTAAGGGTACCTGATATATTATGGATCGGCAAAAACCAAATCCATAACACAGCCATGAGTCCTAACCCATAAACCTATGTCAGGTGCAATTTATGGTTCTTTCCCTTTTACCTCTAGGCCCATTCCCCTAACCCCATCTGCCTGATTGGCATCACCCATGTTCTTGGGTTATTACTTATTATTGAGGTCAGTAGCTTTATTTAATGCAATGCTTTACTGCTGTATTTCTAGCTAAGCACTGTCGCATTTTCCCTAAGGCGATAAGAAAAATGGAGCTTGAACAGCGACGCAATAGCGAATTCCTATCATAAATACTGTATGTTGGATTTTTTTTTTTTTACAAATTATTCTGTCTCCCCGCACTGTGATGTCTGCAGATGCCCCAGAGTGTTTTCTTACAGGCGAAACTTTGTTTAAGGTGGCAGTGCCGCCTATTCTTTATAGGGAATGTATACAGCCTATATACTATTTAGATACAACCTATATTAGAAGTTTGGTCCATTTTATTTTTTTTTTCTCCAAACAATTTTTTTATTGTGATCCATTTATGAATACATTGTATTACTCACTGATGCCGGGTTACAGTCTGTATTTATCATAGCCAAGAGCTGCATTCACAATTCTGTCAACAGACACATCGCTGCTGTAACATCTATGCCAGGTCTCCTGTAATGCAGTGGGACAGTTGGTTTTCCCCACAGCAGACTTCAGTATACTTTTCTGTGAACTGACAATGTAAGGCTGGGTTCACACTACGTATATTTCAGTCAGTATTGTGGTCCTCATATTGCAACCAAAACCAGGAGTGGATTAAAAACAAAGGATCTGTTCACACAATGTTGAAATTAAGTGGATGGCCGCCATTTAATGGCAAATATTTGCTGTTATTTTAGAACAACGGCTGTTGTATTGAAATAATGGCCGTTATTTACTGTTATATGGCGGCCATCCACTCAATTTCAACATTGTGTGGACAGAGCCTTTCTGTGTTTTTAATCCACACCTGGTTTTGGTTGCAATATGAGGACCACAATACTGACTGAAATATACGTAGTGTGAACCCAGCTAAAGCTGTAAGTCAGGACCACCACAGGATAAGTAATGTAATGTATTAAAAAAACCCTGTATTAAATAGACACATGTAAGTTTTCTTACACTTGAAAATGACCCTAAAATTTTTGCCTCTAGGGGTCTCACTTTTGATGTATTTGCTTTTCAGTGCCTGTTACTAAGCTCAGTCTGTCTCTAGTAACAGACACAGCAAGACAGACTGCATTAAGTGGTGGTGATGGTGGGAGGGGTAGTGTTTATCCTAAGCTGCTCTTGTCTGCTCATACAGCCAGTGCTGTATGAGGTACTACATATACATACATACATACATACATACATACATAGTAACATAGTAAATAAGGTTGAAAGAAGACAAGGTTCAACCTAGGGAAACCCTACTGTGTTGATCCAGGGAAGGCAAAAACCCCCACTAGGGAGACGACAACCACCCCACCAAAGGGAGAAAACTCCCACCCCCCCCCCGAATCCAATGGCAACCAGAACAATCCCCGGATCAACGTATCACCGGAAATCTAATGCCCATAACTTGTAATATTATATTGTTCAAGAAAAGCATCCAGGCTTCCCTTGAACTTATTTAATGAATCGGCCATGACAACATCATGTGGCAGAGAGTTCCACAGTCATACCGCTCGTACAGTAAAGAACCCGCGTCGATGCTGATAAAATCTTCTTTCCTCTAGTTGCTACAAGTAAGTCAGATATTTCTTTATTGAGGCCAGACAGCTTCTTGTATGGTTAGCTGCCTGTATGGGATTTAGATATGGGCAGTCAGGAAAGTGAGGGCAGGAACTACATCATAGGGCAGTGCTGGCAGATCAGGGCAGGCTTTCAATTCACCTTAACTGTTTATGTAAATGTTGTTCAAAGTTTTATCTAGATTTATCTACTTTGGACATCTACCAGTACTGGGGGGGGGGGGGGTGATCACTAGATCGTCCGGGCAGCCCGTAGAGGATAGCGGTGGTCTTCTGTGGCCGCTCCTGTTCCACGGAGTGATGGCAGCAGATTGTTGCTATCCTGGTCGTTTTTCTTTCAACATGTTGAAAGACAAACATATACCTATATATGATCCAATGGGTGTATACCCCAGGGTCCATATGCACACTACAATGCCAAAACCAAAAAAGGGAAAGAAGGGGGGAAACAAACCCACCCCGCTAACCAACCATGCAGGACCAAAAATCACAAAGTTTTATATAATCATATATCTTTATTTGTATGTATGAAAAGTATATTACAAAACAAGATTAAAATATTTTTTACATAATGGAGGAACTGACACATGAACAGAACCCCAGAACAATGGTGGTGGTAAATAATATAGAGCAATATATGTACAAAATACAGAAATAGTAAATAAATTTACACAAACGGAGCACTGGGCATTGGGCATGTAATAGACTAAGTTTCAAGCATAGTGCTTAATAAAGTGCATACAAAATACTACCCATATGTCCTTAATGCAACGACCACCATACCACTCACCCGACGCGCGTTTCGCGTACTTGCTTTATCGAGGGTGATCACCCTCGATAAAGCAAGTACGCGAAACGCGCGTCGGGTGAGTGGTATGGTGGTCGTTGCATTAAGGACATATGGGTAGTATTTTGTATGCACTTTATTAAGCACTATGCTTGAAACTTAGTCTATTACATGCCCAATGCCCAGTGCTCCGTTTGTGTAAATTTATTTACTATTTCTGTATTTTGTACATATATTGCTCTATATTATTTACCACCACCATTGTTCTGGGGTTCTGTTCATGTGTCAGTTCCTCCATTATGTAAAAAATATTTTAATCTTGTTTTGTAATATACTTTTCATACATACAAATAAAGATATATGATTATATAAAACTTTGTGATTTTTGGTCCTGCATGGTTGGTTAGCGGGGTGGGTTTGTTTCCCCCCTTCTTTCCCTTTTTTGGTTTTGATGTTGAAAGACAAACGACAGCAATGATTAGTCGAGATCGTTTATGTCGGCTGATCATTGCCTTCTATTACACAGGACGATTATCAGCCGTAACGGACGATATCGGCCAAATGCGGATGATAATCGTTACGTGTAATAGGGCTTTTAGCCACCCCATTTGTGATCACCACAATCGTCCCAACCCAAACCTAACATGGCGTCTTAGGCTGGCGTCTGTTTAACATATACGTTTTATGGAAAAAACTGCTGCAATAATGGATGCAACTGTGTGCCATCCGTTTGGATCCGTTTTTCCATTGTCTTCCAGTATAAAAAAAAAAATGATCGAAACGAATGCGTTTTTTTTTTTTTACGTACTCAAAAATAGTGTTGACTATGTTTTTCTGTCCGTTAGAAGTAACCAGATAAGAACGGATACTTCGAACGGATAGGAAAAATGTAGTGTGAACCCAGCCTTACAGAGATAAGTGTTTATGAGGGTGGAGCTACAATGACATGTAGTCATGCCCTCCTCCCAGCCACTCACGATTGATTGCCATCCACTGTACTGATCTTTGTATTTATCAAACTTATGGCCAGAGTGTATGCCACGAAGAAGGCACAGATTCGCCCCTTCTTCCTGGCATATGCCTGACGTATCTCCCACTTGCCCAATGGGGATACTGGGGGGGGGGGGGGAGGTGTGGCTAGCCCCCCCCCCCCCTTATTTATCTTCATTTATTTGTAGGTGTAAATCATGATTCAAAGGGTCGGGCGTTCCAGTAAGAGGCAGGGTGCCAGACACAGCATCCAAATAGTGTTCTAGACATCTATATGATACTGTAAGGGATGTGACCGTATGACTTAAGGATTTAACCTGTTTTTCAGAGTGCCCACATATATAGTATATAAGATGATCAGCTGTATATAATCTAATCCTGATGGCCAGCTGTAGCATTTATTAAAAAATAATAGGAAGCGACGAAATATTGATAGTGATGAAGAAGCTGCACAATCCTGGGAGTATAATGAGGACGATGATGACAACAACATGAGCTAAATTGTTAGCTAATCTCATCTACTTATGTATTTGAACTTTAGCTTTAGAACTTGGTAATTGATTCTCTGTATATTTACAATGAGAGCGTTGTGTGTTTTGTGCGTATCATGGAAGTGGTAATATTTCTGCTGGGAGACGTCTTCGTGCCTTCATCGTACTTCACCAACCTTTCTGTCTTTTATTAGTCTGAGGATTCCCATAGTCCATCTTTAAAGTATGACCTCCAGTACTCCTGTTCCCCTGTAGGCTTTTAAAGTTATCTTTATGGTGTTGTTATTTATACCTTCTTCTGCTATATTCATTACCTTCTTGAGATGTAGTTCTAGGTCCTAAACTGTTGTCAGTCTGCCGCGTGTGGTGTTATGTTATTACTGGGTTAAAGGGGCATTTCCATCTGGACATCTAATAGATGTGTGACCCGCACCAGTCACAAGATAGAGGACCATCATAGCCTGGAGATAGTTGGATAGTAATGTTGGGCGAACTTGAGAAAGCTGTCCGGGTTCGGCAACTTCTCCAAACCTGGACAGCTTTCTCAAGTTGACTCAATACTACTGCTTGGCATTTGACTCCCGGTGGCTGGTTGAATGCCGCCCTAGGGTGTTATGGAAAATATGGATACAGCCTATAGCTGTGTCCATGTTTTCCTGGCAGCCCTTGGGCGGCATCCAACTTCTCCAGAAGCCAGGAGTCAAATGTGGAGCGTTTGTGTTTGGAGAAGTTGCTGAACAGTTTTCTCAAATCTACTAAACACTGTTCTGGAGTTAAAAGCTGAGTGGGCTATTTACATGGTTTAAGTAACTCCCAATGACTTTAATGGGAGTTGCGCAAACAGTATGTATCATGGTGCTTTGGGGTTTAAAGTAAATGTACCACCAGGTATATCAATTTACGTTTTTTCCATGAATGGATTGCTGCCGACACAGAAATGCCACTGCCGCAGTTCTTCATATGAACCGCCCATCGGTTCCTGTGCACAGCCCCGGTCAATTCCCGGGCACCGTCCCGCATAAAGCACAAGAGACAGATCCTCCGGCTCCAGTGTGACGATCCCCCCTCCCCTCTGTGATGTGGCTCTATTAGAATCAATGGAGGGGAGGAGGTTACGTCACAATGGGGGCCAGCAGGCCCGCCTCATATGCTTCATGCAGGGCCGGTGCTCGGGAATAGACCGGTGCTGTGTGAGGGAACCAGGCAGCAGTTAAAAAAAAGGACCGCAGCACCGGCATCCCCACACTGGTGCTGATCTATTCATGTAAAAACCTTAAAGAAATGGTATATTCTCTTTAACTAACTACCATTGAAGTCAATGGGAGTTACACAAAGTGTCTAAAACAGCCAGTTCAGTCCTCGATCTCGAGAAAGGTGCATGTCCCAGCGGTGAGGACTACATATATCAGTTATTTATGGTGTATCTTGTAGATATGCTGTAGATGTCCAAATGGGAATACCCCTTTAGTTACTGGAGGGAAATGATTACAGAGGTGCAGGGACACCTAACTTTCCTGGAGGTGGTCACTTACTATGTTTGTTTTGTCTTCAGGAGATGGAAATCCCAAGGAAAGCTCCCCTTTCATTAACAGCTCAGAAATGGACACCGGAAAAAACATGGCCCTGTTTGAGGTAAGTCTCAGATAAGAACAGAAAAGTGGGTGAAATAAGTAAAAACATATAAAGTTATAAAGTAAAATTTAAAAAAGGGACACGTGTCCATCATCGCTATTCTGAGATCAAGTTATATGAAAAACCCCTGAGCCATTGGAGCCAATTTGGCCTCATAAAAAAAATTATTTCTTCCTCATCCTACATGGAAAATAAATAATTTCCCTGAATCAATTACATCTTTCCACAATTACAAAGTATAACTCTATTATTATAACACAATTTCAGCATTAGTCATTAGATATATGTCTAGCCCACCACTGAATGCCATTATTATATCTGCCATTATTTTAACGTTTTACAGCTCTAACTGTAAAGAACTCTTTTCTATTTTGATGACTGAGCACTTTTTTTCAAGCTGTGACCATCATCTATTGACCTTTCATTGTACCCTTGCCTCTGATTATAGTGAGCAAAGTTTTCTTAACAGAAGATAAAGTATAGAGCTTATTATTAGGCTTGGTGGCCCTTACTCCTAAGAGCCCTTTCTTGACAACTCCTCTCTAGAAATGATCCCTCACAGGGCTTACAAACCCTCATCTCATGTACTAATGTGCATACTCACCTGTCCCACTTCCCCACCATTCTGATACACCCTGGTTCTTCTGCAAAGCACTAACTGGCCTTGTTCTCATTAAGAAGAAGTTCCCACTCAGCTAAGCAGTGGTGACCAGACTAGTCACAGGCTGGCCAGGAACTTCATTATATGATCAAGACCAGGAAGTGCTGTACAGCAGAGTCAGCAGCAGGAGAGTGGGGCAGGTGAGTACTATCTTGTCACCCTCACCTCTATCTTCAATCTCCCTTCATTCTATGGAAATCTGGTGTTCCTATACTCAAGTAAGATGTGAGCAAACAAGAGTTCTATATTACCTTTAAGAAGTGGATGCCATTATTCTGTTGTTTCTCATTGTTATATCCAATATCTCTCAAAATGATTCAATGTCCTATTTGCAGGAGGAAATGGATACCAGTCCAATGGTATCCTCCCTTCTCAGTGGCTTGGCCAACTACACAAACCTGACCCAAGGAGTGCGAGAACATGAAGAAGCTGAAAACAATGAAGGGGCTAAGAAGAAGCCTATTCAGGTGAGATGTTCCAGAAGACCATCTATCACGTCCATTAGCTTGACTGGGCTCTACACTAAGATCTCATACATACTGTATGTTAACTGTGAGCTCAGTTATATATTATCATAGCTGACAAGCACATCTCCATTAGGCTGTATCAGAATAAAACCACCTGGCTAATGATCTATGCAGAGAAGCGTAACGTAAGACTTTCCTTTTATCTGATTCATGAGATCCATGAGGCTTACTACAAATGCTATCAATATACTGTAATGATCAGGAAGAGAGTGGCCACAAGGGGTTGGCTAATCTTAGCTGCAGGGAAATTTGAAGGTTGTGGCCTTCGAGTTAAGCTGGCAATACGCTTAAGATTAGGATCGGCCAAAATGCGGAAAATCAATCCTTCATATGAAAG